>NC_057797.1:315451701-315673827 GCF_018294505.1 Triticum aestivum
TGGGCCGTGGGAGGGGCTGAGTGGCGCCCTGCTTCTATGGGCCGAACTGGGCCGCCCGGTCACAGCGCAGAAAACGGCCTGATGAGCCCTGCGGCGGCCGCGTGCACTGAGGGACGCGTTGCAGCGTGAGTTTAGTCCCACCTCGGAAGTGGAGGGGCGCGAGGAGCGACTTAAATAGCTGCCTCCGCCCCCTCTTTTGAACTCCTCTGCTATTACTCACCACTGCCCCGTTGCAACCCGATGCTGGGCCCTTTAGTGGGCTCAATCAGCCGCCTGTGTCGCCTTCGGGCTTGATATGGGTATGTTCTGTAAGCTACTATGGCTCAACATCGGTGGTTGGGAATTTTTTAAGTAACTTAAATTTTTTGCCGGTATTTCATGTGGTCACTTCATCTTTTTACTTTCATGTGTTTACTTCATATTTTTTCAAAATCAAAATATCCCATTAATAACAAAAACATTTTCATGTGTTTACTTCATCTTTTTTACTTTCATGTGTTCACTTCATATTTTTCCAAAATCAAAATATCCCATTAATAACAAAAAACATTTTCATGTGTTTACTTCATATTTTTACTTTCATGTGTTTACTTCATATTTTTACAAAATCAAAATATCCCATTAATAACAAAAACATTTTCATGTGTTTACTTCATCTTTTCCTGCTCAGGTTACGTGCAGTGAAGTGTTCGTGTTAGGTGCACCCTGTGGCGTACCCTCGCGTTTGCGTGCATGGCGCATGCACGTGCGCTTGGTGCTGTTAGGTGCACTCCGTGGTGTATGCGTGCGTTTGCATGCATGGAACATGCATGTGTGTCCGCTGTCGTCGGTGGTGCGTGCTTTTGATACGTTGGGGTTGTTTGGACTGTGTCTTTTTTTCTTTTGATTTTGGTTGTAGCAGTTTTTTGTATTTTCAGATAATTTTGTTCCCAGTGCTGAAATTTTTGTATTTGCAGATAATTTTGTTCCCAGTGCTGAAGAGGCTATTGCTGCGTCTGGTGCTTCATATTATTGGTTTAGTAAATCTATTGCTGTTGATGCAGCTGTTCAGAGGGGCCGTTCGTATTATGGGCAGTCCGGATCTTACATGTCAGTCGCTTGGGGCTTTTTATTGGTTTCGTGAGGGCTCAACTTATCACCGGGCGTCTACTATTGGAAGACCTGTTTATTATACAACCATTCCATTACTCATTGAAACAACATAATTTCATTCATATTTAGAATATTTTACATTCGAACAAAATTTTACATGAAAGAAGATTAACACTAAAACAAATCTAACTACTCCTCCTCGCTACTCAGAAGATCAACCACTACGGTCTGGCCGCCGTCTTCGCTGTCGTCTGAGTCATCGGAACTGCCAAGGTATCCGAAAAATTGCTCCACGGTAGCCGACTCCTGCGCTAGTGTATCGGTCGAGTCCCTAATCGCCTGCCAGTATCTCGGCTCGTCTGCCGGGTCCCTCTGGTCAACAATATCCGCCGGCGGCATCCAACCGGTCTCCGACGTGGAGTTCCAGATCGCGCGGATCAAACCCGGCGACTCCAATGGGTCGCCCTCCTCTTATATCGCCGCCAGTTCCGACGGGATCTGAAACTCAGGGGCGCCTGATGGAGCAGCGGGCGCGGCGGCAGGATTAGCCGGGGCGCCTGCGCGAGCGCGCCGACCGGCACGGGCCTGCACGACCGGGACGGCGGCGGGGGGGGGGGGGGGGGGGGGCGAGGGGCGCGTTTGGAGCATCCGCGCGGATGCCCCGAGACTTGTAGAAGCTGGCCACCATGTCGAAGTCGCGGCCTTGCCAAAAGTTCAGGCGACCTTCTGGGTTCCATGGACCGGGTTGTGCCGGCCCAGGCGTGGCATAGCCGATGCTCGTCACGTGCCAGCCGTGTGCTAGGCGACGCGACGGCGGCACGGGGATGCCGTGCCGGTAGATATACACTGCCTGCGCCCCGATGAGGCTAGAGGGCCACATACCGCCTGGCGCGGCGCCACGTCCACCACCGCTGCCGACGCGTCCACCGCCGCTGCCGCCGCCTCCCGCCCGGCGACTGCTCCGTGCGCCTCCACTGCCGCCTCCCCAGCCGAACCAACGACGGCCGAAGCATCCGCGTCCACGAGGCATTGCACCGGAGAGAGGAGAGGCGGGGTCGGGGACGGTTTCTAGAGGAGAGGCGGGGTCGGGGCCGTTTTCTGTGAGGCGAGCGCGGGTCTTGGGCGGTTTTATGGGCAGGGGCGTTGGACGGGCGCGCCCAGCGATAGGCATCGGGGCACAGACCGTCGGCAGCGGGAAGCGGGCAGCGGGGGGCAGGAGGCGTCGGGGCACGCGTGGCAGGCGAGGCGGCAGCCAGCAGCGCGACAGCGGGCAGCGGGGGCAGGCGGCAGCGCCTCAGCGGGGGAGGCCGACGCGAGGCGGCAGCTGAGCAGCGGCGCAGGCCGAGGCGAAAGCGGGGGTGGCCGACGCGAGGCGGAAGCGGGGGTGGGCGAGGCGGAAGCGGGCGGCAGGCGTCAGCGGGGGTGCAGCGTGGCAGGCGGCAGCGGGGCCCGTAACCGCGCCATGCATGCCTATCCGCGCGTACATAGCGGGGTGGAAGCGGGCGGGCGCGTAATTAGCGTAGGATGTGGGGGGTGGGCGCGCTGGCGGGGCGACCCGGCCGAAAAAAATAAGATGCGTATACGAATACGTAGACGTTGCGATTGGGACAGCGGGCGGGCGGCCTCTTTTCAATTTTTGCCGATCATGCCCTCCGTTATGAAGGGGTATGGGACAATCTTAGCCGTCCTTGTGTTGGAGGGGGTCTACCGAAGCGGAAGTGTTTAGGTAAATATATAAATTTGGCAATGCTAAATACATCGAAGGAAAAATGACTTGGCAAATCTGATCAATAGAATAAAGCAAAATCAAAAGAAAATTTGCTCGATGAGTGACCATCACACCAAGAGTGACATCACCATACTGCAAAGTGCGAAGCTACCACTTAAACTCGGATACCCAGTGCATCTTATTCCCAACTAATGGCCCTTAGGCTGCTCCGGTGCCACATGGTATTCTTAACTTCCTAGTCTTTTCTCAATACAGAGTACATGGTACGTTGAGGATAGGATGAGGATGACTGCATGCCGCACTTGGTGCAGATGCAAATATCTGTTAGAATTATGACATTTTTCACTAGAATCAGTATAAAAAGTGTCAAATATATAATTATATATTTTATAAGGTTCTTCAACATATTAACATTATGGTAACCCTTGCCACTCAAAATGACCTGTATTTTGCGTGCACACTCAGCACACTGCTGGTAAAAGAAGAATATCCATTGCAATGCCACTGTGAAAAAGAAAAATAAGAATACTTTATTATGACTAAGTGTAGCAAACCTAATGATTATGAAAGGATATAATTATTGGCCTTACCAAATTCGACTGGTATTAACTAAAAGATCTTTTCTCCTGAAAGAAAATGAATTTTCACTCATGTGAATCCTTAAAAGCTTCAGGTTTGCTAATTTAATCAGAGCAAATTGATAAGCTTAATTATGGTGTAACTGTATGCATGTACTGAACAAAAACAAAAGCAAATTATCGAGCTACTTTCACGTCTAAAATTGAAAGGAACACAAACAAAGCTTTTTTGGATTGAATCTAATAACATCTAGCATGTTATTATATTGGCAGATAGGCAATAATTTAGACCCTGACATGATTAGGTTCGACTGATATTGATGCTTTAGTTCATACCTGGCAGGTCACGGAAAAATATTGGCAACGTAAACTTTATGGGAGCGCCTAGAACTCAGCTGAATGAGATATAATTTGGTCTCATTCAGATGACATCAGGATGACATCATCATGTATTGATACTGGTATTGTACCTTCGTGATTGATAGCTTTTTTTTGAGGCACCGTGATCGATGGGAGGTCCTATACGACGCATTCTGCGTCAAAGTGTTGGGCGTTCGCACAAGGGGGGTTCGCTGGTGGGCTGTCTGGGTCGCGTTTCTCTGTTTCTTTGTTGGGCGCGCGTTTTGAAAACCGTTTGTACTGTTTCGTGGACGTTGCTTTCTCTGTTTCGTGCGTGTTTGTTTCTCTGTTTCTTTTCTTGTACTGTTTTTCTCTGTTGCTTCTGCTGTTTCTTTGTCAAAGGAAGAACAGTTCCAATAAAAGAGAAAAATAATGACAACTTATTTTGCAAACTTATTTTCCAACAAAGGAAATGTTTCTTTGTCAAAGGAAGAACAGTTCCAATAAACTTGACAAACAGTAGTAAAAGAAGAGTTTGAAATGTGCAACAAAGGATCAGTATAAGAAAAAAACATACAGAAAAAATACATGGAAAATAAGAATATAAATATTTGAGCTTCTTTGCAAACTTATTTTGCATATTTAAGCCTTATTAAAAATTGAACGTAATGCAAGAAAATATAACTGGGGAACCATGTTAAACAAAAAGTAGATTAGTTTCCTCATGGAACTGTTCCTTTGAGTTGAAAAAAATTCTTGCATTGGGACCCTTGAGAATTAAAAAGGGAAATATGTTTCCCAAAGAAATTGGTTGCTCGTTTACAAAAATGTTTCAGCTGTTTTCAGACATTGTTTACACCCAAAGTTCTTGCAAAGAAACTATCACTAGACCATTAAGAGAAAAAAAGATAGCTCTATCGTTAAGGAAACATTTTTCGCATCGAAGTATTCCTTTGAGTTGAATCTTGCAGTGCAACTTCCCTTGAAGGTGACAGCATTAATGAGACCCTTGAGAATAGAAAGAAGAAATATGTTAATTGGAAACACAGGTGCAGAACATTTCATCATTGGGATTCTTTTTGCTTGAAACTTTTAGAGTAACTAATAAGAATAATGAGACCTTTCAGAATAGAAAGAATAAGGATGTTAATTGAACTTACATGTTGATTTGAGAAGTTACCTGAGGTTACTGTCATGTGCAGAACAAGTAAAAAATGGCCTTCCAAGCTTCACTTCAATATGCGGAAACCCTGTTGAAACATACACGCGATTAGAAGAAAAGAAGAATAGGCTCTAAGAAATTGGGAAACAATAGGCTCTAAGAAAAAAACAACTCTTTTATGTCATTGGGAAACAAAAAAAGAACTTACATGTCTCTACAGGAAAGAAGTTACTAACGGGAGCTAAATTTCATTGTGCTTGCAAGTTACAATCTTGAAAAGGAATTTTTGACGTAGAGCATGTAAATCATCCTACAGTATTTTAGAAAAAGTTGTTGTTTAATTCCTGATATGTTACAAGTAATGACCAAAAAAGAAAAGATATGACTATTACTTACATTAGAGAAACCTTCCAAACCGAGACCTTTGTACTTGCTAACATACTGAAGAAGGAAAATTCCTGAGTCATACATGTCAAAGAAAAAAAAATAAAAAATCAGTTACATACTTAGTATGGAAAATATTGTGAATTTAAATTACTTTTAATCTGCTTTTTTGGAGAAAGAACCAAAAAGTTGCTGGTGGCTGGTTTAAATATTGTAAAATGGGAGATTTCCATGGAGAACCCACCTGAAATTGACCTTGGGAGCTGGTACAAATCTTGATTCGAAATTTCGTATGCTAAAAGAACTAGAATTTCCATATGTACCAGCAAACAAAACCTTGAAGTTGTGGATAACTATAGCGACCCGACCTCAGATGGTCAAGTCTCTGTGCTTCAGTGTCATCCATGGATCGATAATGCTGACACACACACACAGTACTCGAAGGATTTATAACAGAGTAGCAATCACACACTTATTACATTGAATGTCTCAAGAGAGAACTCATTCCAGCAATATGGCTTAAGGCCATCTAATACGATAACAGCGGAAGGCTTGGAAGATAAAGTGAGTCCATCAACTCCAACGCATAGCTGAGCTGCACGACAACGACCTAACGAACCTTACTCCTCGTCTGAAAAGTCTGCAACATAATACGTTGCAGCCCAAAAACGGGTCAGCACATGGAATATGCTGGCAAAGTAACACAGTAGAGCAAGAACAGAATAATGCTATCACTACATGCATATTTGGCTGGTGGAAAGCTCTATGGTTACACTTTTGCAAAAAGCCAATTTTTCCCTACAACAAAGGAATAGATTTTAATTTAACTATCATGGTGGTTGAACAACATTGAGAAGGTTCCTCCAACTCAATCCCAATTAAAGTGATTAACAACCCAACAATATTAGTTAAACATGATGAGATACTTGTGATAACCCAAGTACTAGATACTTAAGAATTGTCCATAACCGGGGACACGGCTAACCATGATTAGATTGTATACTCTGCAGAGGTTTGCACACTTTTCCCCACAAGACTCGATCGCCTTCGTTGGTTTTCTCACACTACAGGGTGTTTGAGAAATGGATGACCGAGACACAGTCTTTCAGAAACATTAACTCTACTCCGGACAGACCATACCAAACCTACATCCCACTACCTGCTGATCTGCCTCTTCAAGAGCTTCACGTAACTTACTCAACTATGCTAGAGCCCATAATAGCTTGTGGCTGCACATGGAAGTTTCTAGCATGAATCATCTCAGTTCCCTTTGAGCCTGGGTGGCGATCCATAGGAAGATCACACGGGTACTCCGGGATTTCCAAAAAAATACAGGCAACACTGGGTACTCCAGGGGCCTCAATCCACCCAGTTGTTTGATTAAGTTGCCACCTTAAGTTGAACCATTAATTAACAAGATCACATCTGTCATGGATTTCACTCAAACCCAAACCACGTCTACGAGCATAGCATAGCATAGTATATAAGCAACGCGTAGAGTAACTCCCAAGGGTTTGAAAGTAACAGGGCAATAGGTTCTACCTCAACAACTACTTCTCAACCCACAAGTTAATGACATCCTAATCATGCAATGTTTGAGGATTGGATCTAATGCATAAAAACTGGGTGATAAAGGGGTATGATCAAAGTGTTACTTGCCTTGCCGACGATCTGCGAAACCTAGGGACTCGTAGTAGCACGCTTCGCACTCCGGGTGTTCTATCGCAAGCAAACAATAGCATACATAAGTAACAAGCAACGATGCACAAGCAAAACTCAAATAAAAGAGGCTTGACCAGAAGTTTCAACTTAAGAACTCCGGTTTGCAAAAAAAATCAAATCAAACGGAGCAACGAAACTCACACGACGAAAGAAAGAAGCTTCATTTACTAATCTGAAACTAGGTCAAATTTTACAGTAGCAAAAACTTGTTTGAGTTGGTTAAACGGAGGGTTTCGGGACGAAACTCTAGGCACTTGAATTGCCTGATTCCGACTAACGAGCGAAAAGATAAACAGAAACTAAGATCGGATCAGAAATCGCGATCAGAAAAATCGCGGAATAAATCCGATAAAAGAAAACTCCCGAACAGACTAACGAACGAGCGTTCATTAGCTGTAACTAACGGGCGAAAACCGTTCGTTAAAACGAACGTACGAACGAACGCCCGCTAACTAGAAGAACCGAGAAAAACCGACGAATCCGAAAAAAACAGATTTAGGGTTTTCTAAAAAAACCCGAACGGTTTTAAAAAAACCGGTGGCGGAGTCCGGTGGCTACCTCCGGCGAGGGGGCTCCGGTGGGGTGGGGCAGCGGCGGGGCGGCGGCTCGCGGGGCTGCAGCGGCGGCGGTGGGGCTGGCTAGCGCGGGCGGCGGCGGCTGCGGCGGCGGGGCTGGCGGCGGTGGCGGTGGTGTTTGGGGGCGGGGGTGACGGCGTATATAAAGGAGGCGGGGCGGCGACTTGGAGGAGGGGGCAAGGCGCGGCGAAGGCGGAGTCCAACTCGGACTCCGGTCCGAATGTCGGCGGCGACGGCGGCTGGCGGCCTGGCTCGGCTGGGCTTTAGGCCTAGTCGGGCGCGGGAACTTTTTTTTTTATAATTTCGCCGACCGAAATAAAATCCTAGAAAAATAAATAAAAATCTAAAAATGCCAAAATAAATTTTCACCGTCTAAATAAAATATTTAGAACGAGATGAACATTTTCTTGGCCTTAAAATGCAAATTTGAAAAACCTGCAATTTTTCTAATGCAAACAAAATTGCAATAAAATCCAAATAAAACAAATATTTGATTTTAATATTTTTCGTCCAATATTTCAATTATCTTGGAGAAGTCATATTATCTCCTCTCATATTTTTTTAGTATGAAATATTTTTGGAGAGAAAATAATTAAACCCAAAAATCCTCGTTTCAGAATTCGATAAAAATCAAATTTGAAAACCGGGAATCCCCAACTCTCTCCGAGTGTCCTTGAGTTGCTTAGGATTTTTGAGGATCGCGAGACGAAATACGATGGACTTCATTTAAATTGTTGCTAGATGCATTAGTACAAATCATAGCATATTTCCATATCATGATCATGCATCATATTGTCGCATTTGCATTGATTGTGTTCTTCTCTATTGCCGGTGCTTGTCCCCTCTCGGTACGCGTATCCCGACGATGAGTTCGATGACATCGATGAAGAGCTATAATATCTTCAGAAGTGCTAGGCAAGCAAAAACCCCTTGTTCATCCCGATATAATCCCACTCTCTCGCTCCTGCTCTCTTTTACTGCATTAGGACAACAACGTTTCAACTGTTACATGCTGCGGTAGCTGAACCCCTTTTCTCTACATGACCTGTCATTGCCACAGTAAATAGATGAAACCCACTAGCATGAGTAGGAGTTGTTTGAGCCCCGATGTGCCCACTCATTCATGCTTGTTTGTCATGCCTGCTACTGCTTAGAGTTGAGTTAGGTCCGATTCATCGGGGATGAATTGGAATGTGGTGAACACTTCGTACTGTTGAGAGCTAAGTGTGTGAACACGATTTGGTAAAGGTAGTGGTGAGAGGCCATGTAGGAGTACATGGTGGGTTGTCTCATTGCAGCCGTCCTCAGGAACTGAGTTCTGTGTTTGTGATCCATGAACAGTTACTACCACACATTGGGTTCCGGTAACTCAACCCCTCTTGACTTATTAATCGACTCGATTTTTGTCCAGGAGTTGCAACTAGTTTATGGTGTTTGTAGGTAGTGTTAGTAGTCTACCAAGTGGCACCCGGTACAGGTGGGCTTGGGACAGACTAGGCACAGTGGCCCGGTGTACCAAGTGGCACCCGGATGGTGGGCTTGGGAACCCTGTACACATCGTTTGGGGCCGTGAGCGACACCCCGGCTGGATCTCCTTGCGGATGGAACCCGAATAGGCGGTAAACCTGGACGAGAGACTTGTGTGATTAGTCAGGTCATGGCCGACTCCCTCACCAGGCTTCCGCTTGAAGGTGGCCGAGATACACGACGTGTACATGGTGGTAAGTGGCGAGAGCGTGTGTGAAGAAGTACACCCCTGCAGGGTTATCATTATCTATTCGAATAGCCGGATTCCTCGGATATGGAAACTTGGAGCCCTTGCATAGTTCATAGACAAGTGAAAGTGGATACTCTAAAATACGCAAGATAAGCGTGAGTGCTATGGATGGCGTTCTCGTAGGGAGACGGGAGCGGATCCATAGTGGTGTATTGATATGGTGAATATGTGGACTCGTGTGCGCCACCTCAAGAGAGTTACATTGCAGTCGTAGTTTAGGATAGCCACCGAGTCAAAGCTGGCTTGCTGCAGTTAAACCCCACCATCCCCTTTGTTGATAATGATGCATATGTAGTTAGTTCTGATGTAAGTCTTGCTGGGTAGATTTGTACTCACGTTTGCTTATTCTATGTTTTGCAGAGAGACTTCAGTCTCGCTAGTAGTTCTGCGTGGACTTCGATGTTTAGCTCGTTACCTCAGCTACGATCTTGTACCCTTGGGAGGGTCTTATAGATAGTCAGGCTTCTCAGCCTTTTTCATTTGTAGTTGTCTGTACTCAGACAAGTTATCCTTCCGCATGTGCTTGTTGCTTGTATGCTCTGTATGTTGGGTCATGAGACCCATGTTTGTAATTCTTGGCTCTTCGGAGCCTAATGAATAAATACTTGAGTCGTAGAGTTTTGTTGTGATGCCATGTTGTATTTACACATATCGAGCATATTGTGTGTATGATTGAAATGTTTGGTATGTGTGGGATCCGACAACCTAGTTGTTTATCCTTGGTAGCCTCTCTTATGGGGAAATGTAGTCTTGTGCTTCCATGAGCCATAGTAGTCCGCTACAGCCCGGTTCACCGGAGTCTTGCTAGCCCAGCACTACTGCTCCGGAACACTTGACTGGCCGGCATGTGATTCACTTCGTTCCTGTGTCTGTCCCTTCGGGGAAATGTCACGCGGTGACATCCGGAGTCCTGCCTAGCCTGCTACAGCCCGGTTCGCCGGAGTCCTGTAAGCCCAGCGCTACAGCCCAGATTCGCACGCTGCCGACCGACATGCTCGATGTTGATTCATGTATGCCTGTCCCCGTAAGTTAGTGCCACTTTGGGTTCACGACTAGTCATGTCGGCATGGGTTCTCTGTCATATGGTTGCTAGCGACACTATCATATACGTGAGCCAAAAGGCGCAAACGGTCCCGGGCCATGGTAAGGCGACACCCGTGGGAATACCGTGCGTGAGGCCGCAAAGTGATATGAGGTGTTAATGGCTAGATCGATGTGACTTGGAATCAGGGTCTTGACAGCTTTGGTATCAGAGCCTTACTACCTATAGGATTACCAAGCCAAGCTGGTCGAAGTCGTGTCTAGAAATGCTTTAGTTATATAAGGGAATTGATTGTGGATGGGAACATAAGGCTCTTTTTACTCCTTATCCTCATGACCTTCCGATCTGAGTCATCTTATCTTTTCTACGGGGTTAAGAACTAGGCTTCGCTTCTATCTCTCAGGATGGCGTGTTACTAAACCGTAGTTGCCTAGGATCGTTGAGTTCAAGCCTCGGTTCAGTTCCTACTACCTCCATATGTTCATAGCTGGCCTTAGAACCTTGATATTGTGATGTTGAGTGGTTATGCCACCATTTTTGCAGGATGTCTCAAATCATTTTGAGCATTTACATCCGTTATGCTGTCCGAGTCATCCTAGGTTTCTAGATAGTCTGATGCACTTGCAATCACTCCTCCATGTTACTGATGTCCATTTGGGCCAGATTAATCACACTAACCAGTGTGTTGAGGTATTCCATTGCCTCGATATATATGTTGGAGCTATTATTATGACCCTAGGTGTCCTAGAGAACCACCCAGTAATCTAGAAATGCTTTGTGTCCCAAGTGTGATGATCCCAGGAGTAGTAGGTATTCTACTCCTGGGTTTCTGAACCCGAGATTCACCCTACTTACTTCATGTTGATAGTGTTGCTAGTTCCTTTAAGATATTAGTAACCTTGCGATAGTCCTCGAGGTCCGTGGTATTTCTTTCTTCCAAATACCATGAACCATTAAGGCAGAAGTTCTTTGAACCAAAATATCACAGTCATAGTACTCTTGAGGAGTTCTCTATTCATAATTGTGAATCCGCCAGTTCTACCCTTTCCGCATGAGTTATCCGGAAGAAATGTAGAGCTTCGCTCGACATACTAATCTATGCATCCACACAACTCAGAAAATCGTATGTTCCTCTGAGTTGTTCTCTTTAGTTGATTTCTGACCTTCGTCTATCAATTGATAGTCAAGAGTATGCGTGCATTCGTTCGTCGATGCCCATTACTCTTGGGGTCCATCAAGCCATTCTATTCCAGAATGACTAGGAGAAACAAGCTCCAGTACCTCATCCATTTCTAGGATTGGGTCAAAGCAGTTGTATTCCGCAGATCAAATGCCAATCCTGCTTTTGATTCTATTCTACCCTGAAGTATCGCCCTCTTGATGTTAGGAATGTCATGATAATTGCACCAACTCTTATAAATTCTTGATGCAGTGATACTTCTCGCCATCATCATTCGCTCCTTGGTTCTGTGTTGTTGCAACCGAAATACCGACAAGTGTACTGCGATGTGCGAAATCAATACTCCTAGCAATGCCATTGCTTGGTAGTTAATGGGCAATACTCTCATTCTTAGTGTGCTGGTTATTGAACTATCATTCTAAGATTGATCGTGCTACCTAGTCCTTATTTCAGGTGCACTCTTTGATCAATGAGTTATGATTGTGTCAATCCCTCGCTCTTTTGATCATATCGTCTTGCCTTGAAAAACAAGATTGTTCTCGAGCTTAGCAACATATCGGTGGTTCGTGATTTTCCGGATATCTTCTCGGAAGTGTTACCAGGTTGTCACCTGACAGCTATGTTGAGTTCGTGATCAAGTTGGTTTTCCTCCAAACCACCCATTCTCCAAGAATCTGTGTTGGATACCCCTGAGCTAGTTGGTTAAGCCAAACAACAACTTGGAGAGTTGGAAGATAAAAGCTTGTCTGACTTAGTTCATGTTAAGGGATATCTTTGTGTGTGTGTGTGTGTGTGTTGAAGAAAGATGATATCTCCATCGATTGGTCCTCGTGATCAGTTATTGGATCTATTATCTTGTCCAAACTTTGATTTGAGTGTGGACTATTCTCAAATCAAATCAGAACCAACGATGTTTGTAATGTTGTGTTACGCGTGGTTGATTCCTCGGGCATACACCATTACATCATTTGGTCTGACCAATGCTATCACCATGTTCACTTAATTATGGAATTCCATCTATATGGAAGCCTGGATGGTTGTTGTTGAGCCCATTGACAACAATTTCATCTTGTCCATGATTTGGGTTGAACATCTAAGTTAGTGTTGGAAACTTTGTAAACAATGCCTTCGTGTCCCGCTCATGAGGTATATGTTTGGATGAAAGAAGAGACTTCCCCTAATTCATGTGCATTCGATGCAAGTTGCCGTCGTGAATTCGAGAAAGATTGCTTTTGCTTCCTCTGGAATCATCCCAAGTTAGTCACGCCCATGTGTGAAGTACTCTATGGTATGATAGGTTGGCCGCCTCCATTCTGTATGTGTTCCTAGCACACCAAGCCACTGATTGATTTGTTCAAGGAGAAGAAGTTCCTTCTTAATAGCTAATCATGACTTATGCAAGGACTTCGTTATCCACAATGATGATTCCCCACCTGAACTCGGCAGTGTTTATTATAAGACTACTATGTGGGCATGCTTATCTGGGACAACGTGTTCACAGGTTTGTAGCAGAACTAGCTCATGTTTTGGAGCTTGCTATCGTAGTTCATTTCCCGAGAATCTCGCGACGTCATCTCATTGGTTTGTGTTCCAAACTTCCTTTTCAGACATGCCGAGTCTGAAGTATCCTGTTACCAACCAGATCTAAATCTCAGGCAGATATGATGGTTGGAAAATCCCCAACATTTGCATTTTGTTCCCAGCTTGCACCGCCATTGTGTCATCCTACTATGAACTACCCTTCTCAGTAATTAATGATTAGGATCATCTTCAAAGTGGTCCTACCGTGCGTCCTATCCATTTCTGGTGATAAGCAAAAATTACTCATTGCGCTGTCTTCAACAAGGTAGTCCACATCATCCATTCTAGTCTGAGTATGCCATCCTTTTCCAACTCCTTCAAATGATCGATTGTGATTGCCTTAGGCTGGTATAAAGAGTTTCAATGATCTTGTATCAAAAGTAATTCTTTTTGCCACTTAAGGGAATAATTCTACGAGTCACCCTCCTTAAGGTATCATGTTACGAAATCATGGCAATTATCTCCTTGCTACTTTGAAAATTCATGCTCCATCTTATTCAAGTGTGGAATTGTAGCCTGCCAAATTGAAACCGCGTCGTCTCTTTCTTTCCTCCCCTCTCGATATGTGTTTTGTGTCTCAGCTCGAGAGATGTTCCTACATCTCACCCCATAAGTTGATCGTGAGTTGCTCGATCTTCGAGAAGATCGATTTCGGTAGAGTTTCTTTCCGTCATCATCATGTTGGATGAAGACCTCAAAAGCAAAGACATCAAGATCAATTGGAGCAATGAATCAACATCTCCGAGAAGGGCAATTGGATCATGAAGATCGTGTCGGCCTTGTGCCCCCTCTGTCTTCTTACCTCACATCTTGAATCTCGGGACGAGATTCTTGTTTAGTGGGGGCGAGTTGTCACAACCCTAGCTTAGCCTTTGCTTGTCCTTGCATGATCATCATATCATCATGTTTAATTTTCTTAGAAACTTGAAATGGGGATGAAAGAAACCCCCAGCACCACTCAAACCAACTAGGGTTACTAAAATACTTATTCAATGAACCTGAAATGCCCTTCTAAAATGTTCATCATCTTTGCCTTGGTCTAGAACCTCTGACAAAAATGGTGCACACTTTTCTAGGACAACAGAGGGTCACTGAACTAAATCATATAGTATTTGCATTTGGGCATTTAAATGCTACAAAATATATTAATTGCTCAAATAATCATAAACTAAAATGTTTACTGTTGGATACATTATAAACAGTAGCCATGATTAGTTTCATGATTTTTGGAAATGCCCTGGCATTTTTAATAAAGCCCTGAAGTTACAGAAAATAGAAAACAGAAAAAATAGGAAAAGAGAGGAAACTACCTGGGCCACCTACCTGCAGCCGCACCAGCCCAGCTCCTGTTCTGGCCCAGCCCACCAGGGGCTCCCCCTGTCGTCTTCCACCTCCTGCCAGTGGGCAGGAGGGCGTGTGCCCGACGCGTGCCGGCACGCGCCGGCCACCTCCACCTTGCCTGCCTATCTCCTCGCCGCCTCGAAGCGCCCAGAGGACGCCACGCAACCTCCCGACCGCCTCGACCTCCCCCCGTGCTCCTCCCCATCCTCTGCTCTCCCCCGCACCACACCCGAGTGCCACCGTCGCCACCGTTCACCGTTGCCGCTCCCTGAGCCATCCCCTCGCCCCTACGACGTGTCCATGAGCTCCGTCTCGACATCCCCAACCCCCTCGACCAGCCACGAGGCCCCGGACGCGCTGCAACGCCGCCACCGCTGCCGTTTCCTTCGTCGGCCACCGGAGATCGTCGCCGTCAATTCACCACCTCCCGAGCTTCCCCGAGCCCGCTTCGACGCCTGCTGCAACCGCTGTGAGCTGCTGCTCCTCCTCCCCCTCTCTGTTTACTTGTTTGCACGCCGTAGCTGCCGCTTCGCCGATGACCGAAACCCACCGCCGCAAGAGCATGTCGCCGACGTTGCTCCGGCGACCATTTGGTCACCCCAGCATGTCCAACAAGCTCGCCGCACACCGTAGAGCCTCTCAAGCGCTTCGGGTCATCTGTTAGCACGCCATAGCCTCGACTCTAAGCACGCCCGAGCCTCGGCCGCCACTGTTGATGTCGTCGTTGTCGCTACCGTCCACCTCGGGCCTTCCCGAGACCACCGTCGGACGCGCCGTGATGCCAGCTTCCCGTAGAACCTAGCCACACATCCATCCATCACCAGAGTTGGCCGAAAGGGCGACTTCGCCGCGTCTGTGTGCTCGCCGTTGATTAGCCGCCGGTGACAACCACTGTTAGGGGTTAATCACGCCCTAATTAACCCCCCTTGCTCACTCACAAATGGGCCCCACGCCCTAATTAACCCAAACTTTATTTCTGCTTAGATTAGTCATAACCCTGCGGGACCCATGCGTCAGCTTTGACCGTGTTGACGTGGCTGTTGACCTGGCCCCACAAGCCAGCCTCTGTTCCTGCCCTGTTACACTGGCCTGACCTGGACCGCGCCCTGTTGACCTACTGACATCATGATGACGCAGTGCTGACGCAGTAAAGTTTTCTGGAATTAAAATAAATTAAAAATGATTTATAAATTTCATAAAATACCCCAAACTTCTAAAAATCATAGAAATACAACCGTAGCTCAGAATGAAATAAATTATATATGAAAAATTATCAGAAAAATTCAATCTACCCATTTAAGCTACTTTCATGCATGTTCAACCAACTTATACCCCCTGTATAAGTGAAAACATGATAATGGCATTTTAAATACCCCTTATGGACTTTGCATATGAACCCTTGGTTCATATGGACTTCATTTAAATTGTTGCTAGATGCATTAGTACAAATCAGAGCATATTTCCATGTCATGATCATGCATCATATTGTCGCATTTGCATTGATTGTGTTCTTCTCTATTGTCGGTGCTTGTCCCCCCTCGGTACGCGTATCCCGACGATGAGTTCGATGACATCGATGAAGAGCTATAATATCTTCAGAAGTGCTAGGCAAGCAAAACCCCCTTGTTCATCCCGATATAATCCCACTCTCTCGCTCCTGCTCTCTTTTACTGCATTAGGACAACAACGTTTCAACTGTTACATGCTGCGGTAGCTGAACCCCTTTTCTCTACATGACCTGTCATTGCCACAGTAAATAGATGAAACCCACTAGCATGAGTAGGAGTTGTTTGAGCCCCGATGTGCCCACTCATTCATGCTTGTTTGTCATGCCTGCTACTGCTTAGAGTTGAGTCAGGTCCGATTCATCGGGGATGAATTGGAATGTGGTGAACACTTCGTACTGTTGAGAGCTAAGTGTGTGAACACGATTTGGTAAAGGTAGTGGTGAGAGGACATGTAGGAGTACATGGTGGGTTGTCTCATTGCAGCCGTCCTCAGGAACTGAGTTCTGTGTTTGTGATCCATGAACAGTTACTACCACACATTGGGTTCCGGTAACTCGACCCCTCTTGACTTATTAATCGACTCGATCTTTGTCCAGGAGTTGCAACTAGTTTATGGTGTTTGTAGGTAGTGTTAGTAGTCTACCAAGTGGCACCCGGTACAGGTGGGCTTGGGACAGACTAGGCACAGTGGCCCGGTGTACCAAGTGGCACCCAGATGGTGGGCTTGGGAACCCTGTACACATAGTTTGGAGCCGTGAGAGACACCCCGGCCGAATCTCCTTGCGGATGGAACCCGAATAGGCGATAAACCTGGACGAGAGACTTGTGTGATTAGTCAGGTCGTGGCCGACTCCCTCACCAGGCTTCCGCTTGAAAGTGGCCAAGATACACGACGTGTACATGGTGGTAAGTGGCGAGAGCGTGTGTGAAGAAGTACACCCCTGCAGGGTTATCATTATCTATTCGAATAGCCGGATTCCTCGGATATGGAAACTTGGACCCCTTGCATAGTTCATAGACAAGTGAAAGTGGATACTCTAAAATGCGCAAGATAAGCGTGAGTGCTATGGATGGCGTTCTCGTAGGGAGACGAGAGCGGATCCATAGTGGTGTATTGGTATGGTGAATATGTGGACTCGTGTGCGCCACCTCAAATGAGTTACTTGCAGTCGTAGTTCAGGATAGCCACCGAGTCAAAGCTTGCTTGCTGCAGTTAAACTCCACCACCCCTTTGTTGATACCGATGCATATGTAGATAGTTCTGATGTAAGTCTTGCTGGGTAGATTTGTACTCACGTTTGCTTATTCTATGTTTTGCAGAGAGACTTCAGTCTCGCTAGTAGTTCCGCGTGGAGTTCGACGTTTAGCTCGTTACCTCAGCTACGATCTTGTACCCTTGGGAGGGTCTTGTAGATAGTCAGGCTTCTCAGCCTTTTTCATTTGTAGTTGTCTGTACTCAGACAAGTTATCCTTCCGCATGTGCTTGTTGCTTGTATGCTCTGTATGTTGGGTCATGAGACCCATGTTTGTAATTCTTGGCTCTTCGGAGCCTAATGAATAAATACTTGAGTCATAGAGTTTTGTTGTGATGCCATGTTGTATTTAGACATATCGAGCATATTGTGTGTATGATTGAAATGCTTGGTATGTGTGGGATCCGACAACCTAGTTGTTTATCCTTGGTAGCCTCTCTTATGGGGAAATGTAGTCTTGTGCTTCCATGAGCCATAGTAGTCCACTATAGCCCGGTTCACCGGAGTCCTGCTAGCCCAACACTACTGCTCCAGAACATTTGACTGGCCGGCATGTGATTCACTTCGTTCCTGTGTTTGTCCCTTCAGAGAAATGTCATGCGGTGACATCCGGAGTCCTTCCTAGCCTGCTACAACCCGGTTCACCGAAGTCCTATTAGCCCAGCGCTACAGCCCAGATTCGCACGCTGCTGACCGACATGTTCAATGTTGATTCATGTATGCCTGTCCCCGTAAGTTAGTGCCACTTTGGGTTCACGACTAGTCATGTTGGCCTAGGTTCTCTGTCATATGGTTGCTAGCGACACCATCATATACGTGAGCCAAAAGGCGCAAACGGTCCCGGGCCATGGTAAGGCGAAACCCGTGGGAATACCGTGCGTGAGGACGCAAAGTGATATGAGGTGTTACCGGCTAGATCGATGTGACTTGGAATCGGGGTCCTGACACGTACATCGTTTACATACTGATCCGTGGCTCTGGCTAGACCATCTTGGGCAGCACGGAGGTACGCCTCTCTAGAATTGAAGGCGTCGAACGCGTCTGGTGAGAAACAAGCGTCGCGGAGTACGGCCCAGCGACGCCTATGATTCATGGCGCTTTCCACTTTTGAGTTTGTAGCGGACAATCTATCCGCATCCTCTGTCGGGGGATTATCCGGCGCCTGCCCCATATCGCCTTCCGCCTCTATGTCCGGTCCTAGTGCTCGACTGGTGGAAGCTTGATTGGCAGCATCACCGAACATATTCCGGCGAGCATTCTTTCTGTTAAAGAAATGCGGGCGTCATTACATTTTGAGAAAGACGACAACCACGGAGCAGGGTTTTTCCTATACCATTGCGCCGGCGTCTCCGTCCTGACCGCCTTCCTTTTTGTCCTACCTGGCCTCGGCACCTCTTGTTGGCGAGTTGCCGCGGGTTCGGCAGGGCGTCCCGAATGCTTTCCCTGTAAAAGATGCCATGTGTATATGGTGGGTGAAGAGCCTAAAAGGGGATCCTAGTTTTGGAGTTGGGACATTTTGATTTTTCTTACCTGCGACACAGGGAGCAGTCCGGGATAGTCGGCCCTAATGGCCACCGGGGAATCGTCGCAGCTTAACTGATAGAACTGCCGGTCTATCAGTTCCACGGAGATAACCGGATCTTATTCGAGCCCGAAATCGATGGCCCGGTCAGGGTCCTCTAGTTGTGGAGAAGGGCTGCTGACCTCCTTTATGGTTTTCGCAGTTCCTGCTGCAAGGTGGCAAGGTGAATACTTACGACTAAGAATGCGGGAAAAATGGGAGCAGGGAAATATAACTTAACCATCTTGGAGGATTGTACATAGAGAATCCATCCCGTGGCTTGATGCGGGTGAACTTCTCTTCCTCGCCCTTGAACAGTTCGGACAGAATCTTCGCTAAAGCGGCAGCATTGTCCGGACCCTTACGTCCGCAGCGGGTGGCGTCATCTGCCCCGTTATAACACCACAAGGGGTGCCCACGATATTGGAGTGGCTGCACTCCCCGCATTATGCAAATCAACATAACTTCGATTATTGCCAGTTCGGATAGAGCTAGTGCTTTGATCCGGTTCATCAGATAGAGGACTTCTCCGTTGTCTTCCGCCTGGGGACTCTGTGGGCCCCAACTTTGGCGCTTCTTCAGAGGAGCATTGTTGAACTCGGGTAGACCCCGCCGAACAGGGTCCAGAAGGGGGAGGTCCTCCATATAAAACCATTCCGAAGGCCAGTCTTCGAACGGCTTCTTCGGGGTACCAGACAGGTATCCGGTATCGGCGATACGCCATATTTCGGCTCCGCCCACTTGATAAAGTGATTCCCTCTGTGTGTGAGGGACAAGGCAGAATAGCCTTTTCCACAGCTCGAAGTGAGCCTCGCAGCCCAGGAACAACTCGCAAAGAGCAACATAGCCAGCGATGTGTAGGATGGAGGCAGGGGTAAGATTGTGTAGTTGGAGGCCGTAGAACTCCAGGAGCCTGCGGAGGAACGAATGGATTGGAAATCCGAGTCCCCTTATTAACTAAGGAACAAGGCAAACCCGTTCCCCCATGGAGGGATAGGGAAAGTTTTCCGCTTGCTCCCCGCCATTGTAGGTGGCGAGCCCGGCTCGAACGGGCACCATGTATGTTGGAGGGAGAAATCCCTTAGTCTGCAGCTCGACTAATCGACTGTGCGGGACTGAACACCTCTACGAATCACCGTGCTTAGGGCTATGGGGGCGGGAGGAGGAGCTGCGGAGGTCGGCCATGCTGGAATGGATCTTTCCGAAGCACGCTTTGATGAATTCTCGCTGGGGGACGATGATATGGATTGGATCTAAGAATCCCCATCCCTTTAATAGACAATTATTTATCTAGCTAGGGGGGCGAATGTAAAAACGCCCTGGCGCCTCGTATTCATTCGACGCATGGGAGATAGCCCTTATTGGGCACAGAAGCCAAGAGGTTCAACATTTATGGATCCGGACACTGCTTACGAACACTTTAATGTTGGAGAAGAACCCGCCTTGCAATGCCGAAGACAACACTGCGTGCCGGACTCATTGTCATTGAAGCCTGGTTCGGGGGCTACTGAGGGAGTCCTGGATTAGGGGGTCTCCGGACAGCCGGACTATATCCTTTGGCCGGACTATTGGACAATGAAGATACAAGATTGAAGACTTCGTCTCGTGTCCGGATGGGACTCTACTTGGCGTGGAAGGCAAGCTAGGCAATACGGATATGTATATCTCCTCCTCTGTAACCGACCTTGTGTAACCCTAGCCCTCTCCGGTGTCTATATAAGGCGGAGGGTTTTAGTCCGTAGGACAACATACAATCATACCATAGGCTAGCTTCTAGGGTTTAGCCTCTCTGATCTCGTGGTAGATCTACTCTTGTACTACCCATATCATCAATATTAATCAAGCAGGACGTAGGGTTTTACCTCCATCAAGGGGGCCCGAACCTGGGTAAAACATTGTGTCCCCTGCCTCCAGTTACCATCCGCCTTAGACGCACAGTTCGGGACCCCCTACCTGAGATCCGCCGGTTTTGACACCGACAAGGTGTCAACTTATTCAAATCAAGTCTACAATATAAAGAGAGAGGCATAACACTAACACCGGCTCCAAGATCTCATAAAGCAGTTTTAACATAGTTTCTTTTAATGGAGCATGGTATAGTTGGTCCTCCTAGATCTCCAAGTTTCTTTGGTATTCCACCCTTAAAAGTGTAATTGGAAAGCATGGTGGAAATTTCAGCTTCCGGTATCTTTCTCTTATTTGTAACAATATCCTTCATATAGTTAGCATAAGGATTCATTTTAAGCATATGGGTCAAACGCATACGCAAAAAGATAGGTCTAATAATTTCAGCAAAGCGCTCAAAATCCTCATCATCCTTTTTCTTGGATGGTTTAGGAGGAAAAGGAATGGGTTTCTAAACCCATGGTTCTCTTTCTTTACCATGCTTCCTAGCAACAAAGTCTCTCTTATCATAACGTTGATTCTTTGATTGTGGGTTATCAAGATCAACAACAGGTTCAATCTCTACATCATTATCATTTCTAGGTTGAGCATCAACATGAACATCATCATTAACATTATCACTAGGTTCATGTTGATTACCAGATTGTGTTTCAGCATCAGAGATAGAAATATCATTAGGATTCTCAGGTGTGTCTACAACAGGTTCACCAGAAGCATGCAAAGTCCTATCATTTTTCTTTTTCTTCCTCTTAGAAGGACTAGGTCCATCAACATTATTTCTCTGAGAATCCTGCTCAATTCTCTTAGGGTGGCCCTCATGATACAAAGGTTCCTGAGTCACTTTACCTCCTCTAGTTGCAACTCTAACAGCAAAGTCATTATTCTTACTATTCAATTCATTGAGCAAATCATTCTGAGCTTTAAGTACTTGTTCTACTTGAGTGGTAACCATAGAAGCATGTTTACTAATGAGTTTAAGTTCACCTTTAACTCTAGACATATAATCACCTAAGTGTTCAATCATATAAGCATTGCGTTTCAATTGTCTAACCAAATTAAGCATTAAAATCTTCTTGCTTAACCATAAAGTTATCAAATTCATCCAAACATTGGCTAGCAAACTTAGCAGGAGGGATTTCAGCTTTATCATATCTATAGAGAGAGTTTACCTTTACTACCTGTGTCGGGTTATCGAGACCGTGTGTTTCTTCAATAGGAGATGAATTAAGACCATGTATTTCTTCAACAGGAGGTAAATTCTTAACATCTTCAGCTTTTATACCTTTTTCTTTCATAGATTTCTTTGCCTCTTGCATATCTTCAGGACTGAGAAATAGAATACCCCTTTTCTTCGGAGTTGGCTTAGGAGTTGGTTCAGGAAGTGTCCAATTATTTTCATTAGTCAACATATTATTCAATAGCAATTCAGCTTGATCAACTGTCCTTTTCCTGAAAACACAACCAGCACAACTATCCAGGTAATCTCTGGAAGTATCGGTTAGTCCATTATAAAAGATATCAAGTATTTAATTTTTCTTGAGAGGATGATTAGGCAAACAATTAAGTAATTGGAGAAGCCTCCCCAAGCTTGTGGGAGACTCTCTTCTTCAATTTGCACAAAATTGTATATTTCCCTTAAAGCAGCTTGTTTCTTATGAGCGGGGAAATATTTAGCAGAGAAGTAGTAAATCATATCCCGGGGACTTTGCACACAACCAGGATCAAGAGAATTAAACCATATCTTAGCATCACCCATTAATGAGAACGGAAATAATTTAAGGATATAATAGTAGTGAGTTTTCTCATCATTAGTGAACAGGGTAGCTATATCATTTAATTTAGTAAGATGTGCCACAACAGTTTCAGATTCATAGCCATAAAAAGGATCAGATTCAACCAAAGTAATTATCTCAGGATCGACAGAGAAGTCATAATCCTTATCAGTAATAAAGATAGGTGAAGTAGCATAAGCAGGATCATATTTCATTCTAGCATTCGGAGATTTTTCTTTCAACTTTGCTAATAGTTTCTTAAGATCAGTTCTATCATTGCAGGCAAGAAAGTCTCTAGCAGTTTCTTCATCCATAACATAACCCTCAGGCACAACAGGCAATTCATATCTAGGGGAGAATCTTCATCATCACTTTCATCTATATTATCAGTTTCAATAATTTCATTCTCTCTAGCCCTAGCAAGTTGTTCATCAAGAAATTCACCAAGTGGCACAGTAGTATCAAGCATAGAAGTAGTTTCATCATAAGTATCATGCAAAGCAGAAGTGGCATCATCAATAAGATGCGACCTATCGGAATCAATAACAGCAGTAGGTGTTGCAAGTTTACTCATAACAGAAGGTGAATCAAGTGCAGAGCTAGATGGCAGTTCCTTACCTCCCCTCGTAGTTGAGGGATAGATCTTGGTTCTTTGATCTTTCAAGTTCTTCATAGTTATAAGCAGATATAAATCCCAAGTGACTTAAAGAATAGAGCTATGCTCCCCGGCAACGGCGCCAGAAAATGGTCTTGATAACCCACAAGTATAGGGGATCACAACAGTTTTCGAGGGTAGAGTATTCAACCCAAATTTATTGATTCGACAGCCAAATAATATTCTCAAGTATCAGCAGCTGAGTTGTCAATTCAACCACACCTGGAAACTTAATATCTGCAGCAAAGTGTTTAGTAGCAAAGTAATATGATAGTAGTGGTAACGGTAGCAAAAGTAATATTTATGGGTTTTGGAGTGATTGTGTCAATAGCAACGAAAAAGAAATAAACGAAGAACAATATATGAAAAACTCGTAGGTAATGGATTGGCGATGGAGAATTATGCCAGATGCAATTATTCATGCAACAGTTATAGCATAGGGTGACACAGAACTAGGTCCAATTCATCAATGTAATGTAGGCATGTATTTCGAATATAGTCATACGTGCTTATGGAAAAGAACTTGCATGACATCTTTTGTCCTACACTCCCGTGGCAGCGGGGTCCTATTGAAAACTAAGGGATACTAAGGCCTCCTTTTAATAGAGTACCAGAACAAAGCATTAACACATAGTGAATACATGAACTCCTCAAACTACGGTCATCACCGGGAGTGGTCCCGATTATTGTCACTTCAGGGTTGTTGGGTCATAACACATAGTAGGTGACTATAGACTTGCAAGATAGGATCAAGAACTCACATATATTCATGAAAACGTAATAAGATTCAGATCTGAAATCATGGCACTCGGGCCCTAATGGCAAGCATTAAGCACAGCAAAGTCATAGCAACATCAATCTCAGAACATAGTGGATACTAGGGATCAAACCCTAACAAAACCAACTCGATTACATGATAAATCTCATCCAACCCATCACCGTCCAGCAAGCCTATGATGGAATTACTCACGCACGGCGGTGAGCATCATGGAATTGGTGATGGAGGAAGGTTGATGATGACGATGGCGATTAATTCCCCTCTCCGGAGCCCCGAACGGACTCCAGATTAGCCCTCTCGAGAGAGATTAAGGCTTGGCGGTGGCTCCATATCGTAAAACACGATGAATCCTTCTCTCTGATTTTTTCTCCCCGAACACGAATATATGGAGTTTGAGTTGAGGTCGGTGGAGCTTCAGGGGGCCCACGAGGCAGGGGGGCGTGCCCAGGGGGGTAGGCGCGCCCCCACCCTCGTGGACAGGGTGTGGGCCCCTGACATGGATTCTTCTTCCAGTATTTTTTATATAATCCAAAAATAATCTCTGTTGATTTTCAAGTCATTCCGAGAACTTTTATTTCTGCACAAAAATAACACCATGTCAATTCTGCTGAAAACAACGTTAGTCCGGGTTAGTTCCATTCAAATCATGCAATTTAGAGTCTAAAACAAGGGCAAAAGTGTTTGGAAAAGTAGATGCGACGGAGACGTATCAGTACGCTTACGCGAGACTGGTTCTATCGACGTGCTTCGCACACAGGTGGCTAATGGGTGTCAGTTTCTCCAACTTTAGTTGAATCGGATTCAATGAACATGGTTCTTTCTGAAGATCAAAAAGCAATCACTATACCGCGTTGTGGTTTTGTGATGCGTAGGTAAGAACGGTTCTTGCTCAGCCCGTAGCAGCCACGTAAAACTTGCAACAAAAAGTAGAGGACGTCTAACTTGTTTTTGCAGGGCATGTTGTGATGTGATATGGTCAAGACATGATGCTAAATTTTATTGTACGAGATGATCATGTTTTGTAACAGAGTTATCGGCAACTGGCAGGAGCCATATGGCTGTCGCTTTATTGTATGAAATGAAAATCTCCATGTAATTGCTTTACTTTACCACTAAGCGGTAGCGATAGTCGTAGAAGCGATAGTTAGCGAGACGACAATGATGCTTCGATGGAGATCAAGGTGTAAGCCGGTGACGATGGTGATCATGACGGTGCTTTGGAGATGGAGATCAAAGGCACAAGAAGATGATGGCCATATCATATCACTTATATTGATTGCATGTGATGTTTATTGTAACACCCCGGATGTAATTTACCTTATATGTATCCCAACTCTCGCCGTTTCCGGCGCTAAGTTATTTTATTTCCTCGGTTTCGGGTTTTTGTCTTTGTGTGTTGTTGCCGTTGTCATGCATCTCATATCATGTCATCATGTGCATTGCATTTGCATACGTGCTCGTCTCATGCATCCGAGCATTTTCCCCGTTGTCCGTTTTGCATTCCGGCGCTCCTATCTCCTCCGGTGGTCCTTTCTACCTCTTTTCGTGTGTGTGGGTTAAACATTTCCGGATTGGTTTACTACTGGTAGACCGCCTGTCAAGTTTCATGCCATTTGGACTTTGTTTGATACTCCAACGGTTAACCGAGGGACCGAGAAGGCCTCGTGTGTGTTGCAGCCCAACACCTTTTCCAATTTGGTCCAAAATCCACCAAAAATCTCTCCATCATCTAGAGCGTTCGATCACGATCGCGTGGCCGAAAACCGCACCTCATTTGGACTCTTCTAGCTCCCCCTATGCCTATATATAGACCCTCTCCCGAATTTCCCGGATCTCTTCCAACCCCAAAACCCCCTAAAAATCGCCCCGCTGCCGTCGGACACGTTCGGCCGCCACCGGACGAAGTCGCCGCTTCCGCCCGCGCCAACCAGGGCACGCCACGTGGCAGCCGCCGCCACCCCACACCCGCTGCCCGCCGAGCCCACTCGGGGCCCCCGCGACCCAACCGCCGAGCACCGCCGCCTGCCTCTTTCTCCGCCCGAGCCGGCGAGCGCCGCCCGCCGAACCTTCACCGCGTCGCTGCGCTCCTCCTTCGACGTCGCCGGCCGCCGCCCGCCGCGCTCGCTCCGGCGCCGCCCCGCCGCGCTGCTTCCGCCGCCCGACGCCGCCGCAGCTCCGGTGCTGACCCGCGCCGCTCGCCTCCGCGCTCCTCCACTCCGGCCGGCCATCCTCCGGCCGGCGTGCCTCGCCAAGTCTGGCGACGAACCCCGGCAAGCTACAGTGAACTCTGGCGAGCGCCTCGAAGTTCGTGCCGATCTGGATCTGAGATCCGCTAGGGTTGACTTTCCCCCGAAACCCTAGTTATTTTGCGTTTTTCATCATGCCGTAACTTTGCATCCGTAGCTCCGATTTGGGCGTGTAGCATATAAAAATGTTCGCCTCAGAGAGTACATCATTTCATCTGATTGCATCATTTTCATTTGAGCTCATATTGATGCCCGATATGCTGTTGGAAGAGAGCTATATGAGTTAATTGTCAGATCTGCTGCATCAAATAGCTATTTGTCATTTTTGCCATGCTTATTGTGTGCATGATATGCTCCTGAGTTCTACATGAGTTTTGTTATATGCCATGCCATCTTTACAGAGGCGCTTTCCATGTATTTTTGTGATGTGTGTGGTGACTAGCACAAGCTTGCAAAGTAGTGCATTCGTTAATGCTGATTTCAGGGACTTAGAATTTCTCTAAGCCCTTGATCTGTTTTTATCAATAGGCCATATGTTCATGTTGTTTCTTAGTGATCCGTGCCTTTTTTGAGGATGATCAGTAAGGATGATTTGTTAACATTGTGGTGCTCTATCCATCCATGTCTTTGTTTGCATTTATGGAGCAACCTAGCTTGAGTCAACCAAGCTCTACTTTTGCTATTTCGTGATTCCTGACAGATTGTTGACTTGTTAGCGATTTTGCCGAGGATGTTGGTATTGAGCCGTGCATGCTATGTTGTTGTTCTTGCCATGTCTAGCTTCTATGATATGTATTATTGATGGGTGTATGCTTAGTTGTCATGTCTTGCTCTGTAGTGAGTGCATCGAGCTCGTAAACATGCCTAGTTGTTAACAGATTTGCATGCTCCAGTTTATCACTAAGCCTGTAATCTGATTATGTTTTTGCCATGTTCACATGCTTGCAATTGTATTTTCTGATCCCTTTTGGCTCAAGGTCACTAAGGGACTTTTGTTAAGTGCTTTGAGTAGCTTCATGTCATGCCTTGCTTTGCCATGTTAAGTTCCTGTAGCATATAGTTTTCATGCTCCAAAGTGTGCTACCTGATGTTAAATTCCAGACTTGTGTCAATTTCACTAAGTCTGAAACCTGTTTACCATTTGCATTTTTCCATGCTTGTTTGAACCTGTTAATGGATGAATTGGCCGTAGATCAATGTTCATCTTTTGTTAAGCGTCATGAATGGATCCCTGCCATGTATTTTGTTGCCATGTTTGAGTGTTGTAGCATGTTTATCTTGATGCATTTAGATGGCTACTTGCTGGTTATCGCAGACCGGTGCCATATTTGTTTTACTTGCCATTTCCAAACCGTGCATCCGATTCCGGTGATCTTTATGTCGATTTCAACCGAAATCTCCTCACCTTTCCAGTGGAACTCTTGGATTTCCAAGTTGAGGCCGGGTTCAATCATTCCTTGTCAAATCTTGCATATGCATCACATATCACATCCCGCATAGCATACCATGTTTGCATCATGTTTGCTTGAGCTTTGCACGTGGTTGATTGTGTTCCTTTTGCTTGTTTGTATTGTTTGGGTAGATCCGGGAGACGAGTTCGCTAACGAGGAGCCTGTTGAGTGTGCTTACGAGGATCAAGTCAACTCTGACAACTTTGCAGGCAAGATGATCATACCCTCGAAATCACTTCTATCTTTGCTTGCTAGATGCTCGCTCTTTTGCTATGCCTATGCTATGATGCCTACCACTTGCTTATCATGCCTCCCAAATTGCCTTGTCAAACCTCTAACCCACCATGTCCTAGCAAATCGTTGATTGGCTATGTTACCGCTTTGCTCAGCCCCTCTTATAGCGTTGCTAGTTGCAGGTGAAGATTGGAGATCGTTCCTTGTTGGAACATTGTTTATTGTTGGGATACCACTATATTATCTTGTTATCTTAATGCATCTATATACTTGGTAAAGGGTGGAAGGCTCGGCCTTTTGCCTAGTGTTTTGTTCCACTCTTGCCGCCCTAGTTTCCGTCATATCAGTGTTATGTTCCCGGATTTTGCGTTCCTTACGCGGTTGGGTGATAATGGGAACCCCTTGACAGTTCGCCTTGAATAAAACTCCTCCAGCAATGCCCAACCTTGGTTTTACCATTTGCCACCTAGCCTCTTTTTCCCTTGGGTTTCCGGAGCCCGAGGGTCATCTTATTTTAAACCCTCCTGGGCCAGTGCTCCTCTGAGTGTTGGTCCGACTGAGGTGCCTGCGGGGCCACCTCGGGGAAACTTGAGGTTTGGTTTTATTCGTAGCTAGTCTCATCTAAGTGTGCCCTAAGAACGAGATATGTGCAGCTCCTATCGGGATTTGTCGGCACATTCGGGCGGTGTTGCTGGACTTGTTTTACCATTGTCGAAGTTATCTTGTAGAACCAGGATTTCGGCACATTCGACACGTAGGAGATATAGCCGCATCGAGGGCGTTACATTTATCCTTTATGCATCTTATTTTTCTTAGTTCGGCGGTTGCATTATAAGATGATCTCTTACTAAATTTCAAGGTACAAGTGTTCTCCTTGAGTATGCACCTTGCTACAGTTCGTCGTGCCGAGACACCACGTGATGATCGGGTGTCATAAGCTCTAATTTCACATACAACGGGTGCAAGCCAGTTTTTCACACGCAGAATACCCGGGTTAAACTTGACGAGCCTAGCACATGCAGATATGGCCTCGGAACACTGAGACCAAAAGGTCGAGCGTGAATCATATAGTAGATATGATCAACATAGTGATGTTCACCATTGAAAACTACTCCATCTCACATGATGATCGGACATGGTTTAGTAGACATGGATCACGTGATCACTTAGATGATTAGAGAGATGTCTATCTAAGTGGGAGTTCTTAAGTAATTTGATTAATTGAACTTTAATTTATCATGAACTTAGTACCTGATAGTATTTTGCATGTCTATGTTGTTGTAGATTGATGGCCGGTACTGTTGTTCCATTGAATTTTAATGCGTTCCTAGAGAAAGCTAAGTTGAAAGATGATGGTAGAAACTACACAGACTGTGTCCGTAACTTGAGGATTATCCTTAGTGCTGCACAGAAGAATTACATTCTGGAAGCACCGCTAGGTGACAAACCCACTGCAGGAGCAATTCCAGATGTTGTGAACACCTGGTAGAGCAAAACTAATGACTACTCGATGATTCAGTGTGCCATGCTTTAGGGCTTAGAACCGATACTTCAACGATGTTTTGAACGTCATGGAGCATATGAGATGTTCCAGGAGTTAAAGTTAATATTTCAAGCAAATGCCCGGATTGAGAGATGTGAAGTCTCCAATAAGTTCTACTGCTACAAAATGGAGGAGAATAGTTCTGTGAGTGAACATATACTCAGAATTTCTGGGTACCATAACCACTTGACTCAGCTGGGAGTTAATCTTCCTGATGATAGTGTCATTGACAAAGTTCTTCAATCACTGCCACCAAGCTACATGAGCTTAGTGATGAACTATAATATGCAAGGGATGGATAAGACTATTCCCGAGCTCTTCGCAATGCTAAAAGCCGCGGAGGTAGAAATCAAGAAGGAGCATCAAGTGTTGATGGTCATCAAGACCACTAGTTTCAAGAAAAAGGGTAAAGGGAATAAGGGGAACTTCAAGAAGAACAATAAGCCAGTTGCAGCTCAAGTGAAGAAACCCAAGTCTGGACCTAAGACTGAAACTGAGTGCTTCAACTGCAAAGGGGCTGGTCACTGGAAGCGAAACTTCCCCAAGTATTTGGCGGAGAAGAAGGATGGCAAAGTAAAAGGTATATTTGATATACATGTTATTGATGTGTACCTTACTAATGCTCACAGTAGCGCCTAAGTATTTGATATTGGTTATGTTGCTAATATTTGCAACTCGAAACAGGGGCTATGGATTAAGCGAAGATGGCTAAGGACAAGGTGACGATGCGCGTGGGAAATGGTTCCAAAGTCGATGTGATTGCCGTTGGCACGCTACCTCCACATCTACCTTCGGGATTAGTTTTAGACCTACATAATTGTTATTTGGTGCCAGCATTGAGTATGAAAATTATATTTGAATCTTGTTTGACGCGAGACGATTATTCTTTTAAATCAGAGAATAATGGTTGTTCTATTGATATGAGTAATATCTTTTATGGTCATGCACCCTTGATGAGTGGTCTATTTTTAGTAAATCTTGATAATAGTGATACACATGTTCATAGTATTAAAGCCAAAAGATGCAGAGTTGATAATGATAGTGCAACTTATTTGTGGCACTGCCGTTTGGGTCATATTGGTGTAAAGTGCATGAAGAAACTCCATTCTAATGGACTTCTGGAATCACTTGATTATGAATCACTTGGTACTTGCGAACCATGCCTCATGGGATGACTAAAACTCCGTTCTCCGAAACAATGGAGTGAGCAACAGAGTTATTGGAAATCATACATACTGATGTATGTGGTCCAATGAACATTGAGGCTCGCGTCGGATACCATTATTTTTTACCTTCACAGATGATTTGAGCAGATATGGGTATATCTACTTCATGAAACATAAGTCTGTAGCATTTGAAAAGTTCAAAGAATTTCAGACTGAATTGAAAAATCATTGTAACAAGAAAATCAAGTTTCTATGATCTGATCGTGGAGGTAAATATTTGAGTTATGAGTTTGGTCTTCATTTGAAACAATGCGAAATAGTTTTGCAACTCACGCCACCTGGAACACCACAACATAATGGTGTGTCCGAACATCATAACCGCACTTTATTAGATATGGTGTGATCTATGATGTATCTCACTGATTTACCGCTAGCGTTTTGGGGTTATGCTTTAGAGACGGCTGCATTCACGTTAAATAGGGCACCATCAAAATCTGCTAAGACGACACCTTATGAACTGTGGTTTGGCAAGTAACCCAAGTTGTCGTTTCTTAAAGTTTGGGGCTGCGATGCTTTGATACGTCTCCAACGTATCTATAATTTTTCATTGTTCCGTGCTATTATATTACCTATTTTGGATGTTTAATGGGCATTATTATGCACTTTTATATTATTTTTGGGACTAACCTATTAATCGAAGGCCTAGTGCAAATTCCTATTTTTTTGCTTATTTCAGTGTTCCGTAGAAAAGGAATATCAAACAGAATCCAAATGGAATGAAACCTTCGCGAGGATCTTTTTTGGAACAAACATGATCCAGGAGACTTGCAGTGGACGTCAAGGAAGCAGCAAGGTGGCCACGAGGTAGGAGGGCGCACCCAGGGGGCCAAGCATGCCCCACTCTCATGGGCCCCTCGCAGCTCCACCGACCTACTTCTTTCGCCTATATATACTCATATACCCTTAAAACATCCAGGAGCACCACGAAACCCTATTTCCATCGCCGCAACCTTCTGTACCCGTGAGATCCTATCTTGGGGCCTTTTTTGGCGCTCCACCAGAGGGGAATTGATCATTGAGGCCTTCTACATCAACACCATAGCCTCTCCGATGATGTGTGAGTAGTTTACCATCGACCTTCGGGTCCATAGTTATTAGCTAGATGACTTCTTCTATCTCTTTGGATCTCAATACAAAGTTCTCGATTCTCTTGGAGATCTATTTGATGTAATTCTTTTTGCGATGTGTTTGTCGAGATCTGATGAATTGTGGGTATATGATTAAGATTATCTATGAACAATATTTGATTATTCTCTGAATTCTTTTATGCATGATTTAAATATCTTTGCAAGTCTCTTCGAATTATCAGTTTGGTTTGGCCTACTAGATTGATCTTTCTTGCAATGGAAGAAGTGCTTAGCTTTGGGTTCAATCTTGCGGTGTCCTTTCCCAGTGACAGCAGGGACATCAAGACACGTATTGTATTGTTGCCATCGAGGATCAAAAGATGGGGTTTATATCATATTGCTTGAGTTTATCCCTCTACATCATGTCATCTTGCCTAATGCGTTACTCTGTTCTTATGAACTTAATACTCTAGATGCATGCTAGATAGCAGGCGATGTGCGGAGTAATAGTAGTAGATGCAGAATCGTTTCGGTCTACTTGTCATGAACGTGATGCCTATATACATGATCATGCCTAGATATTCTCATAACTATTTGCTTTTCTACCAATTGCTCGGCAGTAATTTGTTCACCCACCGTAGATTTTGCTATCCTGAGAGAAGCCACTAGTGAAACCTATGGCCCCCAGGTCTATTCTCCATCATATTATTTTCCGTCAACTAGCTATTTCTGTCACCGTTTATTTTGCAATCTTTAATTTTCAATCTATACAACAAAAATACCAAAAACATTTATCTTATTATCTTTATCAGATCTCACTTTTGCAAGTGGCCGTAAAGGGACTGACAACCCCTTTATCGTGTTGGTTGCAAGGTTCTTGATTGTTTGTGCAGGTACGAGGGACTTGCGTGTAGTCTCCTACTGGATTGATACCTTGGTTCTCAAAAACTGAGGGAAATACTTATGCTACTTTGCTGCATCACACTTTCCTCTTCAAGGGAAAACCAACACATGCTCAATAGGTAGCAAGAAGGATTTCTGGCGCCGTTGTCGGGGAGATTTGCACCAAGTCAAGTCGAGATTTGATCTACCGACAACTATCCATTTCTGGCGCCGTTACCGGGGAGATCTACGCACAAGTCAAGACATACCAAGTATCCATCACAAACTCTTATCCCTTGCATTACATTATTTGCCATTTGCCTCCCGTTTCACTCTCCCCCACTTCACCCTTGCCGTTTTATTCTCCCTTCTTTTTCCGCCTGTCTATTTCCGCTTGCTTCTTGTGTGTCCGTGTGTTAGATCGTTTGTTTCGTCGTCATGTCTAGTCCTTCTATCATTGTTAGTACTCCTGATCACGAAGTTCTTAATTTTAAACAAAGGGATGGAGAAAATCTAAAAGATGTTTGGCATAGAATTTGCAATGCTCAGAATAGATCTACTAAGAAGCAATCTACTTCCATTCTTCTTCACAATTTTTATGTAGGCATCACTCCTTGGAATAGATATACTCTTGATACCATTACTGGAGGGAATTTCTTGGGTATCCATACTTTTGATTCTTATAATGCTATGTTAGATTTGTTTGGCCCACCACCTCTTTTGGTTAATGGAACTATTTTAACTTTGGAACATGTGATGCAAAGGCTTGAAATTATTGAAAATAAAGTTGCCACTATAGAGTTGATTGAAAATTTGGATAAAAAGATCCACAACCAAATTAACTACTAAGGATCTAAGGTAGGAGTTGCTCTTAAATTTTTAAAAGAAAAGGAACCCATAGTTAACGAAAAGATAGATCAAGATTCCACAAGAATTGATAAACTTGAGGATATTATTACAAACTTAGGGTCTGCCTTTTCTTCCGTGAAATATACCCCAAATCCTCCTACTACTAAAGTTTCCAAGTTCATGTATGTGCCTAAAAATTAAGGTGAATCTTCTAGTAAGGAAAATGCGGATCTCAAATCAATAAGTGTTCACCCGCTATCATTAAGGAATCTTTTGCTACAAATGAATTTCTTGATTTCTTGCCTAGGAGTTTGATCATTAATAAAAATAAGGAAACTCCTAAGGGATATAAGTGTTCCATTGAAGAAATGCCAACCAAAGATGACAATACCTAGATCTATTTTTGTTTTTATGCCTTGCTAGGGGCGTTAATGATAGCGCTTGTTGGGAGGCAACCCAATTTTATTTCTGATTCTTACTTTTTGATTATGTTTACTAATAAATAAATCATATATCCTCTGTTTTGATTGTGTTTTTATGTTTTAATTAGTGTTTGTACCAAGTAAAGTCTTTAGGATCTTCTTGGATGATTGTTGTTTGATCTTGCTGAAAAAAACAGAAAGTATGCGCTCACGAGAATAATTTTCATTTCTAACCAGAGAGAGATAAAATACTGATTCCAATTGAAGTAGATCAATATACAAATTATTTAGGTCTTAATAATTTGGTAGAATTTTTGGAATTACAGAAGTATTCGAAACCTACTGATCACTACAGACTGTTCTGTTTTTGACAGATTCTGTTTTTCGTGTGTTGTCTGCTTATTTTGATGAATCTATGGCTAGTATCGGGGGGTATGAACCATAGAGAAGTTGGAATACAGTAGGTTTAACACCAATATAAATAAAGGATGAGTTTATTACAGTAACTTGAAGTGGTGGTTTGTTTTCTTATACTAACGGAGCTCATGAGATTTTTTGTTGAGTTTTGTGTTGTGAAGTTTTCATGTTTTGGGCAAAGATTTGATGGATTTTGGAATAAGGAGTGGCAAGAGCCTAATATTGGGGATGCCCATGGCACCCCAAGGTAAAATTCAAGGACAACCAAAAGCCTAAGCTTGGGGATGCCCCGAAAGGCATCCCCTCTTTCGTGTTCGTCCATGGTAACTTTACTTGAGGCTATATTTTTATTTACCACATGATATGTGTTTTGCTTGAGTCTTTGCATTTTAGTTTACCATAATCATCCTTGCTGTACACACCTTTTGGAGAGACACACATGAATCGAAATTTATTAGAATACTCTATGTGCTTCACTTATATCTTTTGAGCTAGATAATTTTGCTCTAGTGATTTACTTATATCTTTTTAAGAGCATAGTGGTGGTTTTATTTTATAGAAATTATTGATCTTTCATCCTTCACTTATATCATTTTGAGAGTCTTTTAGAACATCATGGTAATTTGCTTTAGCTATAAAATTAGTCTTAATATGATAGGCATCCAAGATGGGTATAATAAAAACTTTCATATAAAGTGCATTGAATACTATGAGAAGTTTGATACTTGATGATTGTTTTGAGATATGAAGATGGTAATATTAGAGTCATGCTAGTTGAGTAGTTGTGAGTTTGAGAGATACTTATGTTAAAGTTTGTGATTCCCGTAGCATGCACGTATGATGAACCGTTATGTGATGAAGTCGGAGCATGATTTATTTATTGATTGTCTTCCTTATGAGTGGCGGTCGGGGACGAGCGATGGTCTTTTCCTACCAATCTATCCCCCTAGGAGCATGCACATAGTACTTTGTTTCGATAACTAATAGATTTTTGCAATAAGTATGTGAGTTCTTTATGACTAATGTTGAGTCCATAGATTATACGCACTCTCACCCTTCCACCATTGCTAGCTTCTCTAGTACCGCGCAAATTTCGTTGGTACCATAAACCCAACATATATCTTCCTCAAAACAGTCACCATACCTACCTATTATGGCATTTCCATAGCCATTCTGAGATATATTGCCATGCAACTTTCCACCGTTCCGTTCATTATAACACGCTTCATCATTGTCATATTGCTTTGCATGATCATGTAGTTGACATCGTATTTGCGGCAAAGCCACCGTTCATAATTCTTTCATGCATGTCACTCTTGATTCATTGCATATCCTGGTACACCACCGGAGGCATTCACATAGAGTCATATTTTTGTTCTAGTATCGAGTTGTAATCCTTGAGTTGTAAGTAATAAAAGTGTGATGATCATCATTATTAGAGCATTGTCCCAGTGAGGAAAGGATGATGGAGACTATGATTGCCCCACAAGTCGGGATGAGACTCCGGACGAAAAAAAGAAGAAAAAAAGAGGCCATAAAAAAGAAGAAGAAAAGTCCCAAATAAAAAAAAGGAAGAGAGAAAGAGAGAGAAGGGGCAATGCTACTATCCTTTTACCACACTTGTGCTTCAATGTAGCACCATGATCTTCATGATAGAGAGTCTCCTATGTTGTCACTTTCATATACTAGTGGGAATTTTTCATTATAGAACTTGGCTTGTATATTCCAATGATGGGCTTCCTCAAAATGCCCTAGGTCTTCATGAGCAAGCAAGTTGGATGCACACCCACTCAGTTTCTTTTTGAGCTTTCATACACTTATAGCTCTAGTGCTGTAACGCCCCAAGACCGTTGCGCCAGGTGTCTTCGAGTTATTCGCTGTTGTTTCCTTGTCTTTTGCTTGTGTGTTGCATCTTGCCATGTTATCATGTGTTCAAAACTTGCATCCGTCCGGGTTCCCAAGTTATTTCCGTTGTCCGTTCTGAGCCCAGACACACTTGCACGAGCCCGCGGCACCTCCGAAATATTATTTTATAAGTGGTCGAAAAATGTTCTCGGAACCGGTTGAAAGTTGGCGTGCGGTGTTGTTATGTTGTTAGTAGGCCGGCTGTCAAGTTTCATCGCATTAGGAGTCCGTTGATGCCCCAATGGATAACTATAACGAAATATAGTCGGTAAAATTGTCGGACGTTTTTGGTCTCCGGAAACTGCTGCCGGGTCTCTCTCTTCTCTCCCACAGCCCCCGACCTTCTACAGAGTCACAACCAGCCCACCTAGGCCTACCTATCCCCCCTCTCGATCGCGATCCGATGGCCGAGGCCGGCGCGGGTGGGCCTGGGCTTCTGCCGAGCCGGCCTGCTCGACCACACCCCCTGAACCGCCTCCACCGACCTGGGCCAAGTCCAGCTAGGTGAGTAGCCAGCCGCCGAGTGGGTTGTTTCAGATTCGGCCTGAGACGTGTTTTTTTTCGTGCACGAATTTGCCTAATTAATCAGAGAAATGCAGTTTTTCAAAAAATCCCCTAGTGTTCCTGCATATCATATCTCGCAAACCGTGCATCGTATGTAAAAACTTCATATATGAAAAATGTTTAGAATTTCATCTAGTTTAATAATATGCCACTTTCACCCATGTTAGAAATGTTTAAATGGCTGTTTGCACTTGTTTTGCATAAATTCCATGTTAAAATGATTTATTTCATAACTAAATAACCGTAACTCCAATTTTAATAAACTTTATATGTAAATGGGGTGGAAAAATGCCTAGTTTAACATGGTGCACTCTTCTTGCATGTTTAACAACTCTAAAATATGGTTTAGGGCAGAACAGTACCAAATCCGTAAATTGCATATGAGGATTTTCTGGAATTGTTGTTTGTTGTTCCGTCCTCATTTAAACTTGCCTAGATATATAAGTTTTATTATGCTTCACCCCTTGCCAGGCTAACCAACATTTAATATTGTTGAGTACATGAACGGGAGAGAACTAAATGAGTCATGTGGTGTTTCGTCAATATGCAACTCATTGCATATTGAGCTCCACTTAACTTGTAGTGTTGTTTGTTGCACTTTGCCATGCCATGCCTCTTTAAACCGGACATGCATCATACTTGATTGTGCATCATGCCCTGTTTATGCCTATTGGTTTACCATGTTGCTTGCTTATTTTCCGGTGTTTCTTCTTGGTAGTTCTGGTAACGTTGCGTTTGTGAGGATCCGTTCAGCTACGTCCGTTTGTCTCCTTCATGGACTCGTTCTTCTTCCTTGCGGGATCTCAGGCAAGATGACCATACCCTCGAAATCACTTCTATCTTTGCTTGATAGTTGTTCGCTCTATCGCTATGTCGCGCTACCTACCACTTGTTATATCATGCCTCCCATATTGCCATGTCAAGCCTCTAACCCACCTTCCTAGCAAACCGCTGTTTGGCTAAGTTACCGCTTTTGCTCAGCCCCTCTTATAGCGTTGTTAGTTGCAGGTGAAGCTGAAGTTTGTTCCATGTTGGAACATGGATATGTTGCGATATCACAATATCTCTTATTTAATTAATGCATCTATATACTTGGTAAAGGGTGGAAAGCTCGGCCTTATGCCTAGTGTTTTGTTCCACTCTTGCCGCCCTAGTTTCCGTCATACCGGTGTTATGTTCCTTGATTTTGCGTTCTTTACACGGTTGGGTTATAATGGGAACCCCTTGACAGTTCGCCTTGAATAAAACTCCTCTAGCATGGCCCAACCTTGATTTTACCATTTGCCTCACCACCACCTATACTTTTCCCTTGGGAGTCGCGCTCCCAAGGGTCATCTTTATTTTAACCCCCCAGGCCAGTGCTTCTCTAAGTGTTGGTCCGAACTAGAGTCCTTTGCAGTGTCACCTCGGGGAAACTTGAGGGCTGGTTTTAGTTGTACGGAGTGCTCGTCCGATGTTGCCCTGAGAACGAGATATGTGCAGCTCCTATCGGGATTGTCGGCACATCGGGCGGTCTTGCTGGTATTATTTTAGCATTGTAGAAATGTCTTGTAACCGGGATTCCGAGACTGGTCGGGTCTTCTTGGGAGAAGGAATATCCTTCGTTGACCAAGAGAGCTTGTGATGGGCTAAGTTGGGACACCCCTGCAGGGTATAAACTTTCGAGAGCCGCGCCCGCGGTTATGTGACAGATGTGAATTTTTTAATGTCCGGTTGTAGAGAACTTGACACTTGACTTAACTAAAATACATCAACCGCGTGTGTAGCCATGATGGTCTCTTTTCGGCGGAGTCCTGGAAGTGAACACGGTCTTGTGTTATGCTTGAACGTAAGTAGTTTCAGGATCACTTCTTGATCACTTATAGCTTCTCAACCATTGCATTGCTTCTCCTCCAGCTCTTATTTGTGTATGTTAGCCACCATATATGCTTAGTGCTTGCTGCAGCTCCACCTCATTACCTTACCCTTCCCATAAGCTTAAATAGTCTTTATCTTGCGGGTGTGAGATTGCTGAGTCCTCGTGACTCACAGATACTTCCAAACAGTTGCAGGTGCCGATGATACCAGTGTAGGTGATGCAACCGAGCTTAAGTGGGAGCTCGATGAATATCATGGTCATTTTTATGTGTCTTTTCTAGATGATCAGTAGTGGAGCCCAGTTGGGACGATCGGGGATCTAGCATTTGGGGTTGTCTTCTTTTATTTTGGTTCCATAGTCGGACCTTGATTGTACTCTGGATGATGTATGTTTAACTTGTTATTTGTGTGAAGTGGCGATTGTAAGCCAACTCTTTATCCCTTTCTTTTTCAGTACGTGGGATTGTGTGAAGATTACCCCTCTTGCGACAAAACTACCATGCGGCTATGCCTCTAAGTCGTGCCCCGACACATGGGAGATATAGCCACATTGTGGATGTTACAAGTGCATCCGTTGCATGGCAATCCCTACTCACTCATATTGATATCTATTGATGGGCATCTCCATAGCCCGTTGATACGTCTAGTTGATGTGAGACTATCTTCTCCTTTTTTGTCTTCTCCACAACCACCATTCTATTCCACCTATAGTGCTATATCCATGGCTCATGCTCATGTATTGCATGAAGATTGAAAAAGTTTGAGAACATTAAAAGTATGAAACAATTGCTTGGCTTGTCATCGGGGTTGTGCATGATTTAAATATTTTATGTGGTGAAGATAGAGCATAGCCAGACTATATGATTTTGTCGGGATAACTTTCTTTGGCCATGTTATCTTGAGAAGACATAATTGCTTAGTTAGTATGCTTGAAGTATTAGTATTTTTATGCCAATATTAAACTTTTATCTTGAATCTTTTGGATCTGAACATTCATGCCACAATAAAGAAAATTACTTTTAAAGTTATGTTAGGAAGCATTCCACATCAAGAATTCTGTTTTTATCATTTACCTACTCAAGGACGAGCAGGAATTAAGCTTGGGGATGCGTGATACGTCTCCAACGTATCTATATTTTCTGATTATTCCATGCTATTATATTATCTGTTTTGGATGTTTAATGGGCTTTATTATGCACTTTTATATCATTTTTGGGACTAACCTATTAACCGAAGGCCCAGTGCAAATTGTTGTTTTTGCCTATTTCAGTGTTTCGCAGAAAAGGAATGTCAAATGGAATGAAACATTCGCGAGGATCTTTTTTGGAACAAACGTGATCCAGGAGACTTGGAGTGGATGTCAAGGAAGCAGCGAGGCATCCACGAGGTTGGAGGGCGCACCCAGGGGGCCATGCGCGCCCCTACACTCGTGGGTCCCTCGCAGCTCCACCGACCTACTTCTTTTGCCTATATATACTCATATACCCTGAAAACATCCAGGAGCACCACGAAACCCTATTTCCACCGCCGGAACCTTCTGTACCTGTGAGATCCCATCTTGGGGCCTTTTTCGGTGCTCCGCCGGAGGGGGAATCGATCACGGAGGGCTTCTACATCAACACCATAGCCTCTCCGATGATGTGTGAGTAGTTTACCACAAACCTTTGGGTCCATAATTATTAGCTAGATGGCTTCTTCTCTCTCTTTGGATCTCAATACAAAGTTCTCCTCGATTCTCTTGGAGAACTTTCGATGTAATTCTTTTTGCGGTGTGTTTGTCGAGACCCGATGAATTGTGGGTTTATGATCAAGATTATCTGTGAACTATATTTGGTTCTTCTCTAAATTATTTTATGCATGATTTAAATATATTTGCAAGTCTATTTGAATTATCAGTTTGATTTGGCCTACTAGATTGATCTTTCTTGCAATGGGAGAAGTGCTTAGCTTTGGGTTCAATCTTGCGGTGTCCTTTCCCAGTGACAGCAGGGGCAGCAAGGAACGTATTGTATCGTTGCCATCGAGGATAAAAAGATGGGGTTATATCACATTCCTTGAGTTTATCCCTCTACATCATGTCATCTTGCCTAATGCGTTACTCTGTTCTTCCGAACTTAATACTCTAGATGCATGCTGGATAGTGGTCGATGTGTGGAGTAATAGTAGTAGATGCAGAATCGTTTCGGTCTACTTGTCACGGATGTGATGCCTATATACATGATCATGACTAGATATTATCATAACTATTCGCTTTTCTATCAATTGCTCGACAGCAATTTGTCCATCCACCATAGATTTTGCTATCTTGAGAGAAGCCATTAGTGAAACCTATGGCCCCCGGGTCTATTCTCCATCATATTATTTTCCATCAACTAGCTATTTTTGTCACCATTTATTTTGCAATCTTTACTTTTCAATCTATACAACAAAAATACCTCAAATATTTATCTTATTATCTTTATCAGATCTCACTTTTGCAAGTGGTCGTGAAGGGATTGACAACCCCTTTATCGCGTTGGTTGCCAGGTTCTTGATTGTTTGTGCAGGTATGAGGGACTTGCGTGTAGTCTCCTACTGGATTGATACCTTGGTTCTCAAAAACTGAGGGAAATACTTACGCTACTTTGCTGCATCACCCTTTCCTCTTCAAGGGAAAACCAACGCATGCTCAAGAGGTAGCATGCTTATATGAAAAAGATTCAACCTGATAAGCTCGAACCCAAATCGGAGAAATGTGTCTTCATAGGATACCCAAAGGAGACTGTTGGGTACACCTTCTATCACAGATTTGAAGGCAAGATATTCGTTGCTAAGAATGGATCCTTTCTAGAGAAGGAGTTTCTCTCGAAAGAAGTGAGTGGGAGGAAACTAGAACTTGCTAAGGTAGTTGCACCTTCTACCTTATTTGAAAGTAGTTCATCACTGAAATCTGTTCCTATGATTCCTACACCAGTAAGTAAGGAAGCTAATGATGATGATCATGAAGCTTCTGATCAAGTTACTACTGAACCTCGTAGGTTAACCAGAGTAAGATCCGCACCAGTGGTACGGTAATCCTATTCTAGAGGTCATGTTACTTGACCATGACGAACCTACGAACTATGAGGAAGCGATGATGAGCCCAGATTCCGCAAAATGGCTTGAGGCCATGAAATTTGAGATGGGATCCATGTATGAGAACAAAGTGTGGAATTTGATTGACTTGCCCGATGATCGGCAGGCCATAAAGAATAAATGGATCTTCAAGAAGAAGACTGACGCTGACAGTAAAGTTATTGTGTACAAAGCTCGACTTGTTGCAAAAGGTTTTCGACAAGTTCAAGGAGTTGACTATGATGAGACATTCTCACCCGTAGCGATGCTTATGTCCGTCTGAATCATGTTAGCAATTGCCGCATTTTATGATTATGACATTTGGCAAAAGGATGTCAAACCTGCATTCCTTAATGGATATCTTAAAGAAGAGTTGTATATGATGCAACCAGAAGGTTTTGTCGGTCCAAAAGGTGCTAACAAAGTGTGCAAGCTCCAGCGATCCATTTATGGACTGGTGCAAGCCTCTCAGAGTTGGAATATACGCTTTGATAATGTGATCAAAGCATATGGTTTTATACAGACTTTTCGAGAAGCCTCTATTTACAAGAAAGTGAGTGGGAGCTATGTAGCATTTCTGATATTATATGTAGATGACATATTATTGATCGAAAATGATACTAAATTTCTGAATAGCATAAAAGGATACTTAAATAAGAATTTTTCAATGAAAGACCTCGGTGAAGCTGCTTATATATTGGGCATCAAGATCTATAGAGATAGATCAAGATGCTTAATTGGACTTTCACAAAGCACATACCTTCATAAAGTTTTAAAGAAGTTAAAAATGGATCAAGCAAAGAAAGGGTTCTTGCCTGTGTTGCAAGGTGTGAAGTTGAGTCAGACTCAATGTCCGACCACTGTAGAAGATATATAGACAATGAAAGTCATTCCCTATGCTTCAGCCATAGGTTCTATCATGTATGCAATGCTGTGTACCAGACCTGATGTGTGCCTTGCTATTAGTTTAGTAGGGAGGTACCAAAGTAATCCAGGAGTGGATCACTGGACAACGGTCAAGAACATCCTGAAATACCTGAAAAGGACTAAGGATATATTTCTCGTTTATGGAGGTGACAAAGAGCTCTTCGTAAACGGTTACATTGATGCAAGCTTTGGCACTGATCCATATGATTCTAAGTCACAAACCAAATACGTATTTTCATTAAATGGTGGAGCTGTCAGTTGGTGCAGTTCCAAGCAGAGCGTCGTGGCCGGATCTACGTGTGAAGCAGAGTACATAGCTGCTTCGGAAGCAGCAAACGAAGGAGTCTGGATGAAGGAGTTCATATCCAATCTAGGTGTAATACATAGTGCATCGGGTCCAATGAAAATCTTTTGTGACAATACTGGAGCAATTGCCTTGGCAAAGGAATCCAGATTTCACAAGAGAACCAAGCACATCAAGAGACGCTTCAATTCCATCCGCGATCAAGTCAAGGAGGGAGACATAGAGATTTCCAAGACACATACGGATCTGAATGTTGCTGACCCATTGACTAAGCCTCTCTCACGAGCAAAATATGATCAGCACCAAGACTCCATGGGTGTTAGAATCATTACAATATAATCTAGATTATTGACTCTAGTGCAAGTGGGAGACTGAAGAAATATGCCCTAGAGGCAATAATAAAGTTGTTATTTATATTTCCTTATATCATGATAAATGTTTATTATTCATGCTAGAATTGTATTAACTGGAAACTTAGTACGTGTGTGAATACATAGACAAACAGAGTGTTACTAGTATGCCTCTACTTGACTAGCTCGTTGAATCAATGATGGTTATGTTTCCTGACCATAGACATGAGTTGTCATTTGATTAACGGGATCACATCATTGGAGAATGATGTGATTTACTTGACCCATCCGTTAGCTTAGCACGATGATCGTTTAGTTTGTTACTGTTGCTTTCTCCATAACTTATACATGTTCCTATGACTATGAGATCATGCAACTCCCGAATACCGTAGGAACACTTAGTGTGATATAAAACATCACAACGTAACTTGGTGACTATAAAGATGCTCTACAGGTGTCTCCGATGGTGTTTGTTGAGTTGGCATAGATCGAGATTAGGATTTGTCACTCCGAGTATCGGAGAGGTATCTCTGGGCCCTCTCGGTAATGCACATCACTATAAGCCTTGCAAGCAAAGTGACTAATGAGTTCATTGCGGGATAATGCATTACGGAACGAGTAAAGAGACTTTCCGATAGAGAGATCGAACTAGGTATTGAGATACCGATGATCGAATCTCGGGCAAGTAAAATACCGATGACAAAGGGAACAACGTATGTTGTTGTGTGGTTTGACCGATAAAGATCTTTGTAGAATATGTAGGAACCAATATGAGCATTCATGTTCCGCTATTGGTTATTGACCGGAGATGAGTCTCGGTCATGTCTACATAGTTCTCGAACCCGTAGGGTCTGCATGCTTAACGTTCGGTGATGATCCGTATTATGAGTTTATGTGTTTTGATGTACCGAAGGTAGTTCAGAGTTCCGGATATGATCACGGACATGACGAGGAGTCTCAAAATGGTCGAGACATAAAGATCAATATATTGGAAGCCTATATTTGGACATCAGAATGGTTTTGAATGAGTTCGGGCATTTTCCGAAGTACCGGAACCCCCCGGGGAGTGTATGGGCCTTATTGGGCCTTAGTGGAATAGAGGAGAGGAAGGGAAAAGGTGGGAGGCACGCCCCCTAGCCCAATCCGAATTGGGTGGGGCCGGCCCCCCTTTCCTTCACTCTCTCCTTCCCTTCCTTCTCTCCTACTCCTACTACTTGGAAGGGGGGAATCCTACTCCCGATGGGAGTAGGACTCCCCTAGGGCGCGCCATAGAGGGCCGGCCCTCCCCCTCCTCCACTCCTTTATATACGGGGGAGGGGGCACCCCATAGACACACAAGTTGATCATTGTCTTAACCATGTGCGGTGCCCCCTCCACCATAATCCACCTCGGTCATATTGTAGCGGTGCTTAGGCGAAGCCCTGTTTCGGTAGCTTCGTCATCACCATCATCATGCTGTCGTGCTGACGAAACTCTCCCTTGACACTCATCTGGATCTAGAATTCGTGGGACATCACCGAGCTGAACGTGTGTAGATCGCGGAGGTGCTGTACCTTCGGTGCTAGGATCGGTCGGATCGTGAAGACGTTCGACTACATCAACTGCGTTGTCATAACGCTTCCGCTTATGGTCTACGAGGGTACATGGACAACACTCTTCCCCTCTCGTTGCTATGCATCACCTATACAGATCTAGCGTGTGCGTAGGAATTCTTTTGAAATTACTACGTTCCCCAACAATGAGCAGTGCGGAACGCCTGCTGGAACTGAGTCCAAGTCACACTCTCCATGGGGTATGTGGTGGTGTAGTTCTCCCACCAAGCAGATGCCGGTCCATCCAGCTGGTGGGCGGCAGACCTCACCTTCTCAGCATCATTGCATCCTGATGTGGCCAGCTCCCTTCCTATCTTGCGGAACCAGTCATCTGCGGCGATCGGCTCCGTGCTACTGGAGAACATGGGTGGGTTTAGCCTCAGAAAACGGGTAAGGCTGTCAACTAGGGGTGGCAGCGGTGTGTCATTGTTCTAGTTCTGAATGAGCATCTGCATAAGAGCATTCTGCTGCTGGATCAATTGGGTGAGCTCTAGCAGAAAGTTGAATCCGGGGTCACGTCTTGGAGGCATCTGATGGGTTTTAGAGTGGATGAGGAGTTAGAATAGAATAAGGCCTAATGAGTAAAATCACACTACCCATATGCACATGATAGCAATAAAACTTCAAATCACTCCAATTCAATTTCAAACAAAGAGATTCACATGAATAATCAAACCTAAGGTAAGCCATGTCACAAGATTTGACAAGGTCTTACAAATGAAATAAAACTAATTGGATAACGAAATCGAATTCCTAACTCTCATGGTGGTATAAAATCTAACTCTCATCAGATGAGGATCAGTCAACCATGTCAACATTGGGTGTCCTTGCATCACTCTCCGTGTCATCATCTCCGAGCTCATCATTCTGGTCCCTGTCTTGGCTGACATAGGCACCGTACGAGTGATCCTCCTGGATGTTTTCTCCCTCATCCAGCTTCTCCTCGGCCTCCTCAAGCTTAAGCTTCAAGTCGTCGATCTTCTCCTGTAGTGCGTCCAGCTCTCCCAGGTGCTTGATGCGAGCGTCTTGGAGCTCCTCCTCGAGCTTGGCCTTGCGGGTCATGAGGTTCTTGATGATGATCATGTTGTCAGACAGCTCCATCTCCATCATGCGAATGTGCTCCTCCATGTCCTGGATATGGGATGCTATCGTCTCGTCCTCCGGGGTACGCACCACGTATCCATTCGCGTCGCGGCGTCCATACATCACGAAGGAGGTCTTCTTGAGGTCCTCATCATACTCATCCCGAATACGTTCGAGAGCAATGTGAGCAGGGGTGCCTCTGCCCAAGCCCCATGTTGCAGTATCCAGATGGAAATCAATGGGCTTGCTGTGGTTTTCGAGTATGCATCCGAGGATATGGGCATCGATCCTCCAACGTGTCTCCTCGGGCAGGGTGGCCGTGAAGGTTCTAGTGAATGTGGGAAGCCCAACCTTCAAGTGGTTCACGATCTTCACCAGCTACCGTCCAAAGGGCATGGTCTCATCGGGCAGCTCGAACTGAACAATGGCAGATGACATCTACATTTTGAAAGAGAGAAGAAATTAGTACTGAAGCAGAGAAGGTACGAGACCAAAGGATATATAGGGAAAATGAAAAATATAGTTTTATCCTATGGCATTTCCATTTTCTAGGGATCGCATCCTATAGTCAACGTGTGCTCTGGTACCATCTTGTAGCGACCTGACTCGGTAAGAGTCGAAGTCTCTGTGCTTACCGTGCTAGTCCCTGGATCGACTTGCTAGCACACACAGTACTCGATGAAATAACAAAAATAACACACATCTCTTTATTACATCGATAGTCCAGGAGCAATACATTTATTACAAAATAGGGCATAGAGCCAATAAGCAAATACTGCAGAAGCAAAGTAGTAAATGAGTCCAACTCCACGAGCAAGGTTGCGTGTAGAACATCGACCTATCGCACCTTAATCTTCGTTGGATATATCTGCAACATGATAAGTTGCAGCCATATAGTTCAATACATTGAATGTACTGGCAAGTCACATCATAAGTGTAATGAACCTATTTATACATGCAATTTGGCTGGTGGATAGCTCTAAGTTTAGTTTTTGCATAAAGCTAGTTTTTCCCTATTAGAAAAGATGTTATTCTACTACTACACATTTGCATAGGATGAGTTGGCAAACCCAACTCCACCCGTTCCCAAGTTTCATTTAAAACCCAACTGTTTAATTAAAGGTGAGGAGATCTCCCGTCATTTCCACTACTAGATGCTCAAGTTGTCCGTAACCGGGGACACAACTAATCGATTAGGTTGACACTCTACAGAGGTTGTGCACTTTTCCCCACAAGACTCGACCACCTCCATGATCGGAAGATCGAGACATAGTCTTTCAAAAATGTTCCCCCTTAACCCACGGATAGGTCGGTACTCCTACATCATTCTACATCTGCTAGCCCATCCCGGAAGGGGTCACACTAACTACTCAACTAAGCCAGAGCCCATATTGGCTTGTGGCTGCATACGTAAGCTTCTAGACATGAGAATACGATTGATCTCTTTGAGCTTGAGCGGACGGACCACTAGTGGTGCACCACCATGGATTTCCCATGCGTGCCCCACTATACTTCGCCACCATTCCAACAAGTTTCCGCCCAGGTAGTTCATTAATTATCTTAGGTCCTATTTACTACATTGTCACTCATACTTTTCAATGATCATTCCCCAATCCACGTCTACTTAGCGAAGCAACATAATGTAAAATGATGGAGACAATGTTATAAGGTTCAGACCTACCTGAATGAACTACTGGGTGAAAAGTATAGTCATGCGACATCAATTCCTACCATGTAGTCCTACACAAAGAACTAAGTGCATAATAAAAACATAGGTAATGAAACATGCTCAAGATGCAACTTGCCTTGGTACTGCTGGTCAAATTCTAAAGACTGATAATAGTCTGCTTCGCACTCCGGGCAATCTATCACAAAGAAGATAAACAAACAAAAGAAAATATTTTAGAGAACCAAGAAGAAACATGCAAAGCAAGAAGTCTCGATAAAATCCAAATGAATATACAACACGCTAAGCTATCACAAAAATATTCTAAGTGCAAAACAACATAGGCCTATGGTTCAAAAAGTGATGTGAACTATAGTGCATACTAGTAAAAATATTAATGGACAAATTCTAGTGTGTGAAAATTATTGTGACAAAGGTCCAGTTGATAGGGTTTGGCTACGGTGACAAAGTGCAAAAAGAATCAACTTAATCAGAGCTACGGTTGGGAGATATGGCCATTTGTAGTTCAAATTTGAATCTGAATAAATTCATATTTGAATCTGAATAAATTCAAATTTGAATCTAAGAAAAGTTTACAAAAATTATACCACTAGATAGATCTAAACATGACGAAGAATTTGCCGTTGGGTTCATCGAGTTTGGATCTACGGTTTAAAAGTTATGGCTAATCTAAGATTAGGGACTAATCTGTGATAAAAGGGGACTAAACAGTGAAGAAAAACTATCACAAACAGGTCCCTGTCACGTGGCAGATTCCTATTGTCCGAATGGTGTTCGCCGCGTAGCTTACAGCGGACGGCCACAATCTAAGTAAAACGGCGGCGGTGGCTAACTAAAAAAGACATCGGGTTTTTTAACGAAACCCGCGGTTTGAGAAAACCGAGTTAACCGATCTAATACTAAACTGATCTACTACTAAAATAAAAAAACTAAGCGAACAGGGGCGGGCGAGCGGCTCACCGCGGGCGAAGGTGTCGTACAGGAGACGGCGGAGCTGGCGTCGGGCGGTGACGGGGCGGCGGGGAAGAAGGGGAATGAGACAAGCGCGATGAGGGGGTCGCGGTGGTGGTGGTGGCGCGCGTCGGGGTGGCCGGGGTGGTGCCGCGCAGGGACCGTGGCTCCATGCTCTGGCGAGGACGCAGGTCGTCGGGGCGGCGGTTCTGGCGAGACCTAGGCAGCAAAAATGTGTCAAAAAGATGTGCCTCGGTGAGTAACAAAGATTGACAGAAACAAAATGAAGGTAAGGAAGTCTACGACGATGGAAACTCCGGCGAGATGCTCCGGCTCCGTCGAGATCCAACGCGGCAGGGCGTCGACTACGGGTGGTGTGAGGCAAAACGGGGTGGCAGAATGGAGAGGGGGAGATCGGGGTTTATATAGGCGCAAGCAGAGGGCTCGGGGAGCGGGGATAAGGGTTATCCCAAGAGGGATGCGACCGGCGAGTTCGGTGCACGGGCACGTGCTCTACTTGAGCGGGAGGAGTAGGAGGTTGGAGATGATACGGGCGGGGTCCCATCTGGCAGCGTTAGCTGCGTGTGAGCGAGAGGGAGACGGCGGGCGTGCGAGGCAAGGAGCGCTCCGGTGCTGGGAGCTGCGGTCGCGGGTGGTCTTGGCCTGGCGCGGCTGGCTGCTGGGCCATGGGTTAGTTTTGGCCAGCGGCTGGCTAGGCCTGCGCGCGGGTGTGCGCATGTTTTTTTTGACAGAAAACAAAGGTGGCCCTAAAAAAACTTCAAACAAAATCCTAAAAATACCATGATAATTTCTAAAATTATCTTGGAATTTCTAGGGCATAGTGAACATTAATCTACGCATAGAGAAAAAACATTTTTCCTAATGCAACTAATGCACTTTTGGAAAATTGAATAAATACCAAATAACTATAGAAACTCCAACTAATATTCAAAATAAAATTTTCCAACTCTTTTATATTTTGAGGAAGTCATCTTATCCCCTCATTTGTTTTTTCTTTCGAGTGGAGAATTATTATTTGAATATTTCAATAACCCCAAAATGCAAAGAAATATGATATGCATTGAATGATTCTATTAACATCCAAATTTAATAAAAAAATTGGATGTTATAGTTAGAAGCAAGCAAATGCGAGCCGTCAATCCAGCGTGGTGGCGCATACTTCGCAGGAAGAGAGAAGAAGAACCTGGGGAAGAAGACTGGTAATGTTTCCTGTGCACATGTGAGAGGCTAGTAAAGGACTAATGTAGCAGGGTGCTTGGGCCATGTAATCTTCCCGCGGTAGGGAAAAAAATTAGCCAATGTATATGAAAGGAGCAAAACAAAGTAAGGCTGAAGGGCAAAGTTGAAACCTTACCAGGGATTACCCGGCGGACAAAGCAGAAACCTTAGCAGGCAGAAGCCGGCGTCCGAGGTGGCAGCTCAGTGGAACAACAGCAGGACCTGCAATACATAAGGAAACAAATATAATAAGAACCAAACAACGACCAGATAGATGGACACTTGGACATGATTAGTAGCAAACACCCTCTCTTCTACAGAATCATGGCTGCAATAACAATTGCAAACCAGTTGGTTGACCTTGATACTAAAGTGACCGTATTCAAATTCGTTTTCAGATGAGAATCACTATAGTGGAAGCAACAGTCCTGGAGAAATTACATCAAGAAATGGTGCTACTGAATTAGGATAGAAAAGCTAAAAATATATGTAATAAAAAGAGATATCAGATATATTAGAGAAGCCAAATCATCAAAGCGAGAGGTGCGTAAAATTAGTTATTGATTCTTATTTTAACAGATTAACCGGATAGGAGCACCCGCATTTGATCAACAACATAGCTAACCCCCCAAGTATTCATAAGAGTCCTAAGAAAGAACACATACATGCTAGCATGACATATTAGCAGTAGATCCCATGTTTTATTTCAAAGAGGGGCATCATCAATCATATAGCATGAAGATAGATTAAACCAAGTAGTATAATGCCTTAACCAGTAGGCAAATGCAAATACACAAAGCATGGTAGGTATGCACAAATATTAGACCTAAAAAATCAAAATAGAAGTGTCATATATGAAGTACCATTTTCCAACATCAGTACACACGTATCCCACAAAAAAATCATCTTATTCTTCACCAAACTCTTCGTGAAGATTATTCCTCTCTTTTTCATCTTATTCTTCACCAAACTCTTCCTCAAGATTATTCCTCTTCTTTTCTTTATCAAATTTGCACACATGTCTAGAAAAACCTCAACATTCTTGCTCCTCTTCTTTCTCAGTTCTGCACAAATGTGTATAGAAAAACCATAAATTGAGACAAAATAAGACTATCAGGATCGGAAAAATCAAGAAGTAAAAACTGAGGGAGGAAGGCTTCCATTTGTTTCCCTTCTTTTTCATAATCATGTATGATACCATAGGCATATTCCTTGTCAAATTAAGAAAAAAATAACTGAGACACATACTAATATAATGATTTGATCACCGAAATCTGTAAATTGAAGGGGGCCATGAAAGGAGGAAGGGGCACACCTGCCTAACAGTATATTTAGGGGAGAAAAAACTATGGAATAAAATTAGAGAAACTTACATGGATTTTCCTTCTGCATCTTCCATGGCTAACGAACTACCTAGATAATGTGAGAGGTTGATCTTGGCTTTGCCTTTCTGTTGAGGGCACCAGAGCCATGGGCCATCCCTTCGTTAGCACGACCACCTGTTGCGGCTGCACATCGTGTTTGCCAGAAGTGCCACCTGATGTGGCTGCTCCTCCTCTCATCCTGTCGTCGACCATGAAGAGGCATCCCTGGTGGCGCTGACACCTTTGGCTGAGTCTGTCCCTCCCTCTCTAGATGGGGGGCATGATGTGAGGAGGCCTCTATCATCTGACGCCGGGGTGCGCGTGGGAGGAGCAGAATCATGGCGTGCAGCGTGGCGCCCGATGCCGGCAACCTGCGATCGAGCCGACTGGATCGAGGATGTATTGCCGCCCCCGCTGCTGCACCACGAGCACCGAGAAGAGGCCTGGGGGAGAAGGCAGCATCACCACAAGCCATGCGGTGGAGGGTCAAGGAGCAGGGGAGGCTGGATGGCGCAAAGTGGCGTGGGGCTCGAGGAAGGAGAGGATTGGCCCATTGTGCGCTAGGTTTTCAGGAGAGGATTGCTCTCGCTCTCTGATGTCTACTACACAACCTTCTTCATGTAGACGTTGTTGGGCCTCCAAGTGCAGAGGTTTGTAGGACAGTAGCAAATTTCCCTCAAGTGGATGACCTAAGGTTTATCAATCCGTGGAAGACGTAGGATGAAGATGGTCTCTCTCAAGCTACCCAGCAACCAAATAACAAAGAGTCTCTTGTGTCCCCAACACAACCAATACAATGGTAAATTGTATAGGTGCACTAGGTCGGCGAAGAGATGGTGATACAAGTGCAATATGGATAGTAGATATAGGTTTTTGTAACCTGAAAATATAAAAACAGCAAGGTAGCAAGTGGTAAAAGTGAGCACAAATGGTATTGCAATGCTAGGAAACAAGGCCTAGGGTTCATACTTTCACTAGTGCAAGTTCTCTCAACAATAATAACATAATTGGATCATATAACTATGCCTCAACATGCAACAAAGAGTCACTCCAAAGTCACCAATAGCGGAGAACAAACGAAGAGATTATGGTAGGGTACGAAACCACCTCAAAATTATCCTTTCTGATTGATCTATGCAAGAGTCCGTAGTAAAATAACATGAAGCTATTCTTTCCGTTCGATCTATCATATAGTTCGTACTAGAATAACACCTTAAGACATAAATCAACCAAAACCCTAATGTCACCTAGATACTCCAATGTCACCTCAAGTATCCATGGGTATGATTATACGATATGCATAACACAATCTTAGATTCATCTATTCAACCAACACAAAGAACTTCAAAGAGTGCCCCAAAGTTTCTACCGGAGAGTCAAGACAAAAACATGTGCCAACCCCTATGCATAAGTTCACGAGGTCATGGAACTCACAAGTTGATCACCAAAACATACATCAAGTGGATCACGTGATATCCCATTGTCACCACAGATAAGCACATGCAAGACATACATCAAGTGTTCTCAAATCCTTAAAGACTCAATCCGATAAGATAACTTCAAAGGGAAAACTCAATTCATCACAAGAGAGTAGAGGGGGAGAAACATCATAAGATCCAACTATAATAGCAAAGCTCGCGATACATCAAGATCGTGCCGACTCAAGAACACGAGAGAGAAAGATCAAACACATAGCTACTAGTACATACCCTCAGCCCCGAGGGAGAACTACTCCCGCCTCATCATGGAGAGCACCGGGATGATGAATGTGGCCACCGGAGAGGGATTCCCCCCTCCGGCAGGGTGCCGGAACTGGTCTATATTGGTTTTCGGTGGCTACCGAGGCTTTTGGCGACGAAACTCCCGATCTATTGTGCTCTCCGATGTTTTTAGGGTATATGGACATATATAGACAAAAGAAGTCGGTCAGGGGAGCCACGAGGGGCCCACGTGGGTGGGGGGGCGCGCCCAGGGGGGTAAGGCATGCCTCCCTGCCTTGTGGCTTCCTCGAAGCTTCCCTGACGTCTACTCCAAGTCTCCTGGATTGCTTCCGTTCCAAAAATAACTCTCCCGAAGGTTTGATTCCGTTTGGACTCCGTTTGATATTCCTGTTCTTCGGAACACTTAAATAGGCAAGAAAACAGTAATTTGGGTTGGGCCTCCGGTTAATAGGTTAGTCCCAAAGATAATATAAAAGTGTTTAGTAAAGCCCATAAACATCCAAAACAGATAATGTAGTAGCATGGAACAATCAAAAATTATAGATACGTTGGAGACGTATCAGCATCCACAAGCTTAATTCCTGCTCGTCCTTGAGTAGGTAAATGATAAAATAAATAATTTATGAAGTGTGAATGCTTTCTAGAATATTCTTGAATGTATTTTTCTCTATTGTGGCATGAATGTTCAGATCCAAAAGATTCAAGATAAAAGTTTATTGTTGACATAAAAATAGTAATACTCCAAGTATGCTAATCAAGCAATTATGTCTTATCAAAATACCATAGCCAAAGAAAACTTATCCCTACAAAGTCATATAGTTTAGCCATGCTTCATTTTTGTCACACAAAATGCTCTCATCATGCACAACCCCGATGACAAGCCAAGCCATTGTTTCGTACTTAGCCTTTTCAAACTCTTTCAACTTTTACGCAATATATGAGCGCGAGTCATGGACATAGCACTATGGGTGGAATAGAATATGATGATTGAGGTTGTGTGAGGAGACAAAAAGGGAGAAAGTCTCACATTGACGCGGCTAATCAATGGGCTATGGAGATGCCCACTAATTGATGTTAATGCAAGGAGTAGGGATTGCCATGCAACGGATGCACTAGAGCTATAAAATATATGAAAGCTCATCAAAGAAACTAAGTGGGTGTGCATCCAACTCACTTGCTCACGAAGACCTAGGGCATTTGAGGAAGCCCATCATTGGAATATACAAGCCAAGATTTATAATGAAAAATTCCCACTAGTATATGAAAGTGAGAAAATAAGAGACTCTCTATCATGAAGATCATGGTGCTACTTTGAAGCACAAGTGTGGAAAAAGGATAGTAACATTGTCCCTTCTCTCTTTTAATCTCATTCTTTTTTTATTTGGGCCTTCTTTTTTTGGCCTCTTATACATAAACACTATTCTGATCACGGGATCAGAATAATATTCTGATCACAACATGAACTTCCCGAGTAACGCGCCTGACCTTCCCCGAGTACTAGGTTGAACTTCAGCTAAAAGGTGACCAAATGGGGCTTGCGATATACCGTTGGATAGCTATGGACATCAGTATCATGACCCAAGTTAAATTTTTGGCAAAATGTAAGCGGTTTAAGAGCAGTTTTGAAAACTGTTTTTTCTTCATACAAAAAACGTGAATCGTATTTTCGATCGCATTTTTAAACCGTTTATCGGAATGAGACAAATAATATGGCGTTGGAAAGCTGCTGAAAAACCCCTCCTTCCACATGTTGAAAGTTTTCTCGAATTCCCTACGATTAAAGAGTAATTCGGAAAATCATAAAATTTCGCAAACTGAACACCCGAGTTCGTATTTTTGACGCCATTTCTAAACGGCTAATCCAACTAAGGGAAATAATATGGCGTTGGAAAGCTTATGAAAGTGCGCTACTTTTTTATGTTAAAAGTGTTTTCTAATTTTGAATGGTTTAAAAGTAATTTAGAAAACAGTACAAGTTCCACCGAGTTCGTATTTTCGAGCTAATTTTTTAACCGTACGTCCAAATGTAGCAAATGATATGGCGTTGGAAAGCTTGAAGAAATGCGAAACGTTTCTGTATATATTGTTTCTCCTAATTCATTACGGTTTTATGTCAGTTTTGAAAATGGTTAAAACGTATTTTTGCCATAATTTCTACAAACTTTATCAGAATGGGGCAAATAATATACCGCTGAAAAGCTACGGAAAATGCAAAACTTTTTCATGTTGATGGATTTCTCTGAATCCTGGACGTTTTCAAGTAATTTCGAAAATGGCGAGATCATTCGTTATGCCTTTATCGCGAAACAGATTCTTCGAAAATGCACCACGTGAAGAACCTGAACTTCTCTGCATGTCTACTTGAACTTCACTCTGTTTTTCACGTGTTTTTTTTCTCATAGCTCTCCATCCACTGCTCGTAGCTCTCCATCCACTCACCGGAATTGAGCAAGTGATATACCAGTGGAAAGCTGCTGTAAACATGCAACTTTCCCGTGTTGATCATTTTTTCATACTCGCGACGATTTTGAAAGTTTTTCATCTGAAATTCATTCAGTGTAGTAGGTGAAATTCCTGCTGTTTTCACGTTGAATTTCTGTGACATATATTCGTTTGTAATTTTCTTATCCATTTCGTCAGTGTTACACAAATGATATTCTTTTTGTACAAACCTCTCTCACAACATTTTTTTTAACTTTCTCCGACCGAGGACTTGAATTTACACAAATAATATTCCTGCCATTTTGAGGTAAATTAGAAAATGGCGAGATCATGATTTCTGCATTCATCGCGAACGGAAATGCACTGTGTGAAGTAGTAGAACTTCTGGGGCATGTCTGTTTGAACTTCACTTTGTTTTTGACGTGCTGTTTTATGCACTGCATGAAGTAGTTGAACTTCTGAGGCATGTCTGTTTGAACTTCACTCTGTTTCACTCTGTTTCACTTTTTTGTATTTTTTCTTATATGAAACACACACCATGTAGTACTTGAACTTCCGGTTGTTATCACGTTGAACTTCTCTCTGCTTTGAGAGAGTTATTTTAAAACACAAAAAACAACATATTTTTTATGTATTTTGGACATCTAAATACACGGTGAACCTCTCTCACAAAAAAAATTCGAACTTTTTCTCGTCGAGCAATTGAACTTCTAGCAACCATTTTTTCGTTTATGAGATGGTTTTTAAAAGTGCAAAAAATGGCGTTGTGTTTTTTATTTTTTGAACGGGTAAATCCTTGGTTTTAATAAACTACGAAATTCTCTATTATTTCAATTTAAACTTCAACTTTTTATATTTTTGAGTAAAGAATTGTATTCGATTTTTATACAGAAAAAATCGAACATGGAAATACAAGATGAACCTCTCTCGTAAGAATTTTTGAACTTCCCTGGACAAAGCACTTGAACTTCTTTCAACAAACCTTTTAAGCTTTTAATTTTCTATACTTTTATTTCTTACATGAAATGCATTCCTTGCAGTACTTGCACTTCTCATTGTTTTCACTACGAACTTATGTCGTATTTTTGTGTATACGTCAAATTACACGCAATTGAAGGTCGGAAGTCATTTTTTGCCATTTTAAAACATGTAATTGGAGGTCGGTCGCCCCACAATATAAATTCTGAACCGTGCACGGAGGTGCACGTGAACTTCTTGCAACAAATCTGAGTTTTCTATATACTTCGAACTTCTTTGTTATTTTGAATTGAACTTCTTAGTCTTATTCTTAGAAAAAATATGTTTTCAACTAAGCATCAACCATTTTTTTTGAATTAAACCTCAGACACTTATTTTTCCTAGAAATGAAAGAATTTGAGTTTTCCGTAAACATCAAACTACTCCTTTTATTTTAATTTGAACTTCTTTAATTTTATTCTTTAGTAACCAAGAGAAACTTGTCTTTTTATATAAATATTGAACTTTTTTATTATTATTTGGACTTGTTGATTTATTTGAAACATTTATTTTTCCATTTGAACATCTAAATACACGGTGAACCTCTTTCAGAAGAATTTTTGAACTTTCCCGGCCCGAGCACTTGAACTTCTGGCAACAAAACTTTTAGACTTTGCCTTTTTATTGTATTTTCTCATATGAAACACACACCATGCAGTACGTGAACTTCCGACAGTTATCACCTTGGACTTCTCTTTGTTTCAAATTGTTGAATAGGAGAAACTTTTTAATGTAGATCATTTTTCTTATTTTGTGTGTGTTTTTGCGCATGTAAATACAAGGTGAACCTCTCTCACAATTTATTTTGAACTTCCCCGGGGCGACCACTTGAACTTCTAGCAACAAATTATTAAGAGTTTTTCTTTTTGTTCTTTTTTCCCTCACAAAACACACCATGCGGTATGTGAACTTCGGGCTGTTATCAATTTGAACTTCTATTTGTTTCGCTTTTAGTAAGGGAATTTTTATGTTATTTAAACTTTCTATTTTTTAAACTTGAACTTCTTCATTTTTTAAACTTGAAGTTCGGGCTGGTATTGGAGTAAACAGTTTGAACTTATATGTTATTTAAACTTGAACTTCTCCATTTTTTAGTAGCTAGAGAAAATCCTATTTTTATAGCAAATATTGAGCCGCTCCTTTTTTTAAATTTGAACTTCCAATTTTTTAGACACAAAGAAAATTCATTTTTTAATTATTGTGTTTTTTAAACGAGGGAATTCATTTTTAACTCTTTTCGAACTACTTCATTTTTTAATTCGACTTTCTTGGGCTTTCTATAAACGTAAAACATATGTTTTTTCTTACAAACATCAAATTGCTATGTTAATTTAATTTGAACCTTTTGTTTTTTCAAAAAGAGGAAAATCCTTGGATTTTTATTTTGGTACAAACATGTGTCTTTTTTTTCTCATTTTCTATCTTTAATATTTATTAAATTTGAACTTCCAAAGTTACCAATTTTGGGGTTTTCTTCTAGCTACATAAACATCGATCGTCTCAATTGATTTAATTTGACCTTCTTTGGTTTTATTTATTTTTCCGTGCGTGTTTTAGTGTTATCCTTTTTCTTGAACTTTTCCTCTAACATTCATGCACGAACTTCTCTGTTCGTCACCCCTGAAGTTGTGAATCTCCTTTTTTCATATGCATGAACTTTCATGGGCCGGTCCTTACTAAAGCCAGATACAATTTTTTGTCTTATGTTTGCACAAAAGAAGCTATTACTTGTGTCTCAATTAAAAAATCTAGTTAACTTCTCCACCACACACATGTTTTTATGAACCTCGTCGTCACCACACACATTTTCTGAACTTCAACCTCACCAGCACACCTTTTGGATTTGAAAGACTTTCTCAAGCTCATTTGGAAGCAAAAAAGTTTGCTCCCTCGTGTTCAAACTTTTGCTTGGAGACTTCTTCGGAGGGCTTTGCCTACGGGCATGAGAGCTGGCCGCTTCTCTGTTCACATCTCTTCATCTTGTTGTAGATGCGGACAGCAGGAGGATGAATTTCACCTCTTTTTTCTCTGCGGCTTCGCGAGAGCAGCATGGTTTTCTTCGCCTTGGTTTATTCGAGCGGATGTTCTTACTCAAGGGCACTCTTCTATGCATTCCATTCTCATCTTTCTTATTAATATGAGTCACCCTCATGCCTCTATTCAGAATGTTCTTAATTTTTTATGGTGCCTGTGGAAAGCTCGAAATGATTTTCTTTTTGATAGGAAAAATCATCTTCCTCATCAGGTTAATATTGCTGCTACAACTTTGGACTTTGGGCATTTGCATAATCTTCACAATCCTTCTTCTGAGCAGCCTCTGTCTACTAATCATCATTCTACTGATATTTTACCTAAGCAGGGCAAAACGCTTAAATCGGATTTGTTAATTTTTGGGACTAAAATTTTCTCTGATGCAGCATTTAGATCGTCCAAAATCCCAGGACTCGCTCGAAGACATGTGGGCACAGGTATAGGTGTTTATATTTCCATGCCTTCGGATCAAGGTGAGATTAGTATTCAGGTTTAAGCTTCAGCCTCTTCAACGTCAACTCCCCTTCAAGCTGAGGCAGTTGCCCTTTCTTGTGCAGCTCACCTTGCCGCTCAGCTTAATATTACTAATCCCACATTTCTGACGGACTGTCTTTCTCTTGCTTCTGCTGCCGCCTCAAGAAATATTTCAGATTCTCCTGCTCATTGGAACATTAGAAAACAGTTGGCTATTTTTCTCAAAGTTACGTCTAATTTAGCTGCTCAAGTGTTTCATGTTTCCAGAGAAATCAATGGTGTCGCTCATAATCTGGCTCAGCAGGTTTTCCAATCTGTCCGAGAGACGCAAGTTGCTTGTTTTGCTCATGCTCACTCAAATTCTCTATGTCCAGTGGTGGCCCTTCTTTCAAACTTTCAACTTGCAGATATTCAACTGGCCCTTCTTTCAAACTTTCAACTTGCAGATATTCAACTGCACACGGTGCATTGCTTCTAAGGCAGGTCAAGCGTCTCGGGCACATAATGTTGTTGGCAGTTTTCTTGCCCAACGATTCATTCTGTGGGCTGCTTGTTCGGAGGAGATCAGAGTCTACTTTGTTTTCTTTTTCTCAGATGTTTTCTCCTCTAGTTCTGATCATGTTGCCCACGGCATAGTGCTTCTGGCCACTTTGCCCTACTAGGATCCTTTCTTCAGCTCCTACTCATAGTTTCTGCTTCTTTTCTTTCCATCTTTCGCAGGTCTATGTAATACACTTTGTTCAATCTCTTTCAGCTGTATGAAATATGTGGCACCTTTTGGTGCCTTTGCTTGTTCAAAAAAAAAACCTCACCAGCACACACACACATACATGCTCCTTCTCTCCATTATATGTTTAACCTTTATACGTCAAGTAACACTTCAACTCCTTCAGGCTTGCCGCATCTGCAAATAAACAAAGAATATATGTTAGTCGCGGTGTACCACCGGTGGAGCGCAAATGCTGGAAATCAATTATGCAGACAGGCTTAGCTTGCAACGCCGGCGAGTGAGCACAAGCTGCAGGATGGCGGCGTTGCACAGAAGGCCAACACCCGCGCACTCACGTAAGCCTTCGGGAGTGAGCTAGGGATTCAGTGCTGAGGTGCATCACGAGCATCGGTGCGTGCGGCGGTCGGCCAAGGCGAATGGCCTGCGGTGCCGTCGGCGAACTTCCTGTACTTTGCAGGAACGGATCCCCACCGGGAGGATCTGGTAGTGTGGTAGGCAATGTGGTGGCAAGGAAAAGCTATGCCGGTGGGAGTTTTGCCTGTTGGGTGCAGCAGTGACCCAAGCAGGCGGGTAGGGTGCTCGCACACAGCCTCGCTGGGGGAGGGGATTCACGGTGGCAGGCGGCAAGGCGGGCGACGATGCCGGAAATAGTGGCGGCGGACGAATCTTGCCTTCTCGTGCCCAATCCGTTGGATGATGGGAAGGCCACAGGGTGCCACCGTCGCAGATGTCGTGGTTCAGATTTAGTGCGTCGGCGCGAAAAAACAAAACGGTGGTAGTGACTGAGGGCGGGCAGGTGGAGGCAGGTCTCATCGGCGTGTGGAAGCAGGTCAGCATGTGGAGGAGGGATGCGGAGTTGGCTAGCTGCAGTAGGAGGACGGCGACCACCGTTGAAGCAGGTGGGGTTGGTCTTCGTGCGAAGAAATATGGCCTGACGGCGACGCTCAGGATCCAGGGCCGGCGGCGGCGCTTGGGATCCAGGGCCGGCGACGGCGAGCGAGGATCCAGGGCCGGCGACGACCCGCGGGATCCGGGGCCGGTGGCGATGCGCGGGATCCACTTCCGGTGGCAACGCGTGGGTATCCAGAAAAGGCGGAGGCGCGGGCTGTGGATCGGGGAGGTTGCCGGGGTTGGTGTGGGGCGCGCTGGTGGGGGGTCGTGGGAGGTTGGGGATCGAGGAAGTTGGTGGTTTTTTTTCTGTAGCTACCAGTTTCAGAGCTTCGAAGGATCTCCTCGCCTTGTATACAGGCTGCTGTGATCAAAATAACTATTCTAATTCGAGGATTAGAATAGTGTTGTCATATATATATATATATATATATATAGGGCAACACTATTCTAATCCTATATATATTTTTGTCCAGAGTCTCATTCCGACTTGTGGGGGAATCATAGTCTTCATCATTGTAATGCCCTCGATGCGGCTATATCTCCCACGTGTCGAAGCACGACTTGGAGGCATAACTGCATTGAAAGCAATGTCGCAAGAGAGGTAATTTTCACACAACCCATGTAATACATAAGGGAAAGAGATACATAATTGGCTTACAATTGCCACTTCACACAATTACATGAATAAAGCATTACAACATCCAAATACAAACAAGGTCCGACTACGAAACCAAAATAAAAGAAGAACCCCAAATGCGACAAAGGTCCTCGATCGACCCCAACTGGGCTCCACTACTGACCAAGTAGAACGAAGCAACACAAAGGACAAGATCTTCATCGAGCTCCTCCTGAGCTTGGTTACGTCATCTGCACGGTCTCATCGGCACCTGCAAGCTGGTTTTGGAAGTATCTGTGAGCCACGGGGACTCAGCAATGTCGCACCCTTGCGATCAAGACTATTTAAGCTTATGGGTAAGGTAAAGGTATGAGGTGGAGCTGCAGCAAGCGACTAGCATATATGGTGGCTAACATACACAAATGAGAGCGAGAAGAGAAGGCAAAGCACGGTCGATAAAAGTATGATCAAGAAGTGATCCTATAGCAACCTACGTCAAGCATAACTTCAACAACCGTGTTCACTTTCCGGACTCCGCCGGAAAGAGACCATCACGGTTACACACGCTGTTGATATATTTTAATTAAGGTCAACTTCAGGTTTTCTACAACCGGACGTTAACAAATTCCCATCTGCCCATAACCGCGGGCACGGCTTTCGAAAGTTCAAATCCCTGCAGGGGTGTCCGAACTTAGCCCATCACAAGCTCTCACGGTCAACGAAGGAATAGACCTCCTCCCGAGACGTTCCGATCAGACTCGGTATCTCGGTTCTTCAAGACACTTCGACAGGTTAAAACAAATCTAGCAACACCGCCCGAATGTGCCGACAAATCCCGATAGGAGCTGCACATATCTCTTTCTCAGGGCACACCGGATCGTCCAAACTTCCGGTAGGCCAGCCCAGAGTTGCCCCTGGTGGCCACCGGCGGCTGACAAGTTGGACCAACACTAAGAGGAGCACTGGCCCGTGGGGGGTAAAATAATGATGACCCTCAGGAGCGCGACTCCCAAGGAAAAAGAAAAGGCTAGGTGGCAAATGGTAAAACCAATGTTGGGCATTGCTCGAAGAGTTTTATTCAAGGCGAACTATCAAGGGGTTCCCATTATTACCCAACCGCGTAAGGAACGCAAAATCCGGGAACATAACACCGATATGACGTAAACTAGGGCGCCAAGAGTGGAACAAAACACCAGGCATAAGGCCGAGCCTTCCACCCTTTACCAAGTATATAGATGCATTAATTAAATAAGATATAATGTGATATCCCAACAAGTAAACATGTTCCAACAAGGAACAACATCTCCATGTTCCAACAAGGAACAGACTTCAATCTTCACCTGCAACTAACAACGCTATAAGAGGGGCTGAGCAAAGCGGTAACATAGCCAAACAACGGTTTGCTAGGACAAGGTGGGTTAGAGGCTTGGTTCAACAATATAGGAGGCATGATAATCAAGTGGTAGGTATCACAGCATAGGCATAGAAAAAGAGCAAGCAACTAAGCAAGCAAAGATAGAGGTGATTTCGAGGGTATGGTCATCTTGCCTGAAATCCCGCAAGGAAGAAGAACGAGTCCATGAAGAAGACAAACGAATGTAGACGAATGGGTCCTCACAAACACGACATAATCGGAACCAACCCGAAGAAGCAAACACCGGAAAGAAGCACACAACATAGTAAACAACCAACACATGAACATGGTATGATATGCGAGATGCGGTATGCGATGCATATGCATGATTTGCAAGGGAATGCATGAACCTGGCCTCAACTAGGAAATCCAAGTATGCCACTGGAAAGATTAGATGAAATCGCTTGAAAACGATATAAAGATCACCGGAATCGGTGTTACGGTTTGGAAATGTCAAGCAATTCAAATATGGCACCGGTCTGCGATTTACAGCAAGTGGCCATCTAAATGCAATGCGATGAACATGCTACAACACCCAAACATGGCAACAAAATACATGGCTGGAATCCATTCATGATGCTTAACAAAAGTCTAGCACTAAGCTACGGCCAATTCATCCATTAACAGGTTCAAACAAGCATGGCAAAAATGCATTTGACAAACAGATTTCAGACTTAGTGAAATCAACACTTGTCTGGAATTTTAGATCAGATAGCACTCTTCGGAGCATGAAAACTACATGCTACAGGACCTGAACATGGCAAAGGAAAGCATGGCATGGAGCTACTCAAAGAGCTTAAAAAAAGTCCCTTAGTGACCTTGAGCCAAAAGGGATCAGAAAATACAATTGCAAGCATGTGAACATGGTAAAAACATAATCAGTTCTCAGACTTAGTGAAAACTGGAGCATGCTGAAACAGATATCAAGTAGGCATGTTTACGAGCTCGATGCACTCACTACAAAGCAAGTCATGACAAGCTAAGCATACACCCAACAAGAATACACAAAATGCAAGCTAGACATGGCAAGAACAATAGCATAGCATGCACGGATCAACTACAACATCATCGGCAAAATCGCTAACAAGTAGACAATCTGCCCAGATTCACGAAGTAGCAAAAGTAGAGCTCGATTGACTCAAGCTAGGGTGCTCCATAATTACAAACAAAGACATGGATGGATAGAGCACTACAAGATTAACAAAACATCCTTACTGATCATCCTCAAAAGAGGCACGGATCATTAGGAAACAACATGAACATATGGCCATATGAGATAAACAGGCCAAGGACTTGGTGGAGATGCTAAGTCCCTGAAATCAGCATTAACAAGTGCACCACTTTGCAAGCTTGTGCTAGTCACCACACACATCACAAAAATACATGGGTTGCACCTCTGTAAAGATGGCAAAACCCTGAACAAAACTTATCTAGGGCTCATGGGCATATCATGCACACATTAATCATGGCAAAAATGACAAATAACTAAATGGAGCAGCAGATCTGACAATTATCTCAAGTAGCACTCTTCTAACAGCATTTCGGGCATCAAGATGAACTCAAATGAAAATGATGCAATGAGATGAAATGATGTACTCTCTGAGACGAACACTTTGATATGCTATATGCATGAATCGGAGCTACGGATACGAAGATACAACATGTCAAAGTATGCAAGATAAATAGGGTTAGGGACGAGAAAGTCAACCGAGGAGGGTTTCAGATCCAGATCCAGCACGGATTTCGAGGCGGCGGCGCTCTCGCCGGAATTCATGTCGGCGAGGTGGGGAGCCGGCGGGGCGGGCGACGAGCAAGGCGGCGGAGGAGCTCGGCCGGGGAGCGGGAGGCGAGGCTCAGGCTCTCACGAGCCGAGCGACAGGCGGCGGCGACCGAGCCCGGAGGGCCCCGCGCGGGCCCTGGCGGGCCGGCGGGTGAGGCGCGGCGGCGGAGAAGAGGCAGGGGCCAGGTGGCGCAAGGGGATAGGCCGAGGGCGGCGGCGACGGTGACATGGTGGCGCGCCATTGGTCGGGCGACGTGGCCGGCCCGGGGTGGACATGTCCGGTGACCGGATGGACATGTCCGGCGATGCGAGAGGAGCGAGGCTAGGGTTCATCGACGAAAATATCGGGGATGGCCACATATATATAGGTAGAGGGAGCTAGGAGAGTCCAAACGAGGTGCAGTTTTCGGCCACGAGATCGTAATTGAACGCTCTAGAAGATAGAATAGGTTTAGGTGGGTTTTGGGCCAAAATGGAGGGGTGTTGGGCTGCAACACACACGAGGCCTTTTCGGTCCCTCGGTTAACCGTTGGAGCATCAAACGAAGTCCAAATGGTACGAAACTTGACAGGCGGTCTACCGGTAGTAAACCAAGGCCGCTTGGCAAGTCTCAATCCAATCCGGAAATGTTTAATCCCCACACATGAGAAGAAGACAGAAATGATCACCGGAAGAGAACGGAGCGCCGGAATGCAAAACGGACAACGGGAAAATGCTCGGATGCATGAGACGAACACATATGCAAATGAAATGCACATGATGACATGATATGCAATGCATGACACGCAAACAATGACAACGCAACAACAACGAATAACTGCACGACACCTGGCACATCGGTCTCGGGGCGTTACAACACTCCACCACTACGAGAGGATCTCGTCCTGAGATCTAGAATGGCACCGGAGGGAAAAAACGAAAGACAACGAGAAGAGGTAAAACTAAGTTGCTCCTTTGACAAATGAGTGAAACCAAAGAACCTTGAAAAGGTTAAGCCCTATCGAGAAAAGAATGCAACGTAGGTGAATGAAGTTGAAAGCACTCCGGTAGGGAAGAGGAAGAAGGGAGAACAACTTCGGGCAGCACTCCGATTGAAAAGAAAAAGAATTAAATAAGAACTTGATAAGATGAGAAGATGCTTGATGAAATCACAATACACTGCCTCCGGAACAAAAAATAAGAATGGAATGGGATGAACGAAGGGAAACAAGATCTCGAGGGAGCACGCTTGCGACAAATGCTAGAATGGAGTTGTTGGAAAACCAACAACGAAAAGAATAAGCTTGATATGGTCTTATGGAATCCATCTCAAATTATGAGGTGACAATCTGCCACTCACGGGAAAGAATTGTATTTATTTGAACAAGGAGACGAGAAAGTATTTCACCAGGAGGATAAAGAAGAGCTTGGATCATTTATGAGCACCATAGATAGCAACAGTCCTTAGGGATGGCTTTAGGTGAAATATAACACAAGATAACTCCAATGACGAGATTGATGGATTTAAAATATCTCATTCTTGACAACATGTGAATCATGAAAACATGAAATCAAATTATCAAAATGACATAATACCACCTCCAATAATATGGAAGAAAGAATTGCACTCCGGATAGCAAGAAGAAGAAAAATTGAGTTCCCCTGAAAAGAATCTTGACGAACACTTCAAGAAGGAATTAAATCCTTGATGAACCATCATGTAGAACCTTCATGAAGAACTCCGGTAAACAAAAGGAATGAAAAGAAAGAGAAATTGAAAACACAAGGTGAAACCTTGCAATGATTTAGATGGATCTCCGTGATAATATAATTGAAAGAGGTTGGAACTCCGGGCAAAAAGACAAGATGAAACAAATGAAACCGAGAGTTTGAAGGGCCTCCGAAATAAGAATTAATCATTAGGATGAAGCAAGAATAAGAATTACATTATGGTTGACCTTCATCAATTAAATTGATGATAAACAATGGATTTGGCACACTACTTATACTCGTATCAAGGATTAAGAGAGATATACCGTAAACTTGAGAAGGTCTTCAACGAACCACCGGAAGGATTGAAAACAACGAATAATTGATAAGAAAACAAATGACGAGAGCTCTTGCACGAACCACCGTTAGGATTGACAACGAATAAATAGATATGATAGCAAGGAAGAAAAATCCTGAGTAGCCACCGTAAGAATTGGAAAAGAACGAAGTAAAGGGGTGAATCACCAGGAAGAATTAGCAAATGAACGAAGAAGCTTGAGGGGATTTAGATACATCAGAACGAAGAGATCAAGAACTGATTAGAGGAAATTTTATTGATGCACCGGTAAGATAGGAGAATGATAACTGACAGCTCAGAATGAATAAACCTGAATTGATGGACTCCGGATAATCAAACTGAGAAGACTCTTGAATTGCTCCAGATAGGTGAAAAGAATTCTCACAATCGAAAATAATTATGAGAGGATGACAATAAGCTAGAACCATGAGTCTTGAGGAGAGTGGAGCAAGATTGAGAGAAAAATCTTCTTCGGTCTTCAAAATTTGAGAATTACGACGAGAAACACCACCATGAATTATTTAGACACTCCGGAAGAATCAAAACGAAGAGGTTGAGACAACGATGAAATGAATTGTGAAAGATCTAGGAGAAGACATTTGACTGATGATAAATCATTCTTACATCAATCTTCGAAATGAATTTGAAAAGCTCCGGGAAAAATAAGAAGAGTCAGGTAAGAACCTGGGAAAAGACCTGTGGGTTAGGGCCCTCTCAAAAGAAACACCATTGAGATGATTACTTGAAAGATATTGCACCGGTTGAATTAAATGACTTGAATGAGATAACAACCTCGAAAGATCTTGAATGAATGCAGAGTGGAAAACACGAATCTTCGAGATATCTTGAGCACTCCGGCACAAATGAATAGCGAGAAGTGGATGATTAAGAGGTGCACCGGCATGAGAAGGTATTTGCAACGAGTAAAGGATATAATTGGCAAATCTTGAATTGAATTCATCGAATAAAAGAGAACGAAGAATGATGAACTAGAAGCTCCATTAGCATCTTCCTAAGAATCACCGGATAAGAACATTGATGGAAAAGAATGGAGAGACTTCATATGAATAAAAGGATACTTGATTAAGAATTCCGAGTCCTCGAAGAAAAAGGGGTGGGTGGGCGGGAAAAACAAAGGCAGCTTGGGACGAATGAAACAAACAACGTCGAGAAGAAATGAGTTGATCTTGCGGATGTTGAAAAAGATCGGATCCACTTAAAGAGAGAACACGCCGGTTGAAAAGGATTAACAAGACAATCTCGATAAACGATAAGGATTAGTATTCACATCGGAGCATGGGAACACCGTTTCGGAAAGGTATGGAATCAACACTTGACTTCGAAGCAACTCGAATACCACAACTCAAAACAAAAAAAACAAAGGATTGGCTTGCGGAATAAGCCGGAACAAACATATGATAGAGATTTCGTCCGAAGTTTTCGTGGTGGGGCCTACACGGGCTCGATCGTACAGCACCATCATGTACAAGGCAGTGCACATGACATACGAAGCGTCCCCGAGTCGGCATAGCCAAGGACTCTTTAAGACACAACGAGACCACTGTAAAACCAACCGTGAATAGGCGAACCACTAGACGTCGAACCCCAATTTCATATCATAAATCTGTCGGAAAGATATCCTAAGAGCTACTTGAATTCCCACTTATGAAACTCCCGAACCTTTTCGGTTATGCAATCAGGTGTTGGGGATACAGGGGAAGCATAATATCTCACCCAAATCTAGCAAATCCTACATCCAGCTGTATCCATCCTTCAACACATAACCAAGAAACCCTCGGAAATCGTCTACCTCAACCTTCGAAAAGCATCCATTATACGAGTTATGGCGATACTCCCGAACTCCTGCCCCAGTACTGGGTGGCGTCGAGGTTATCTCACCAACGAACTGCATAAAAGAGATTTTCGATGTCGGCGTACTAAACTCAGGTATTCCAGAACTGCAACGATAAAATTATGACGACAACACCTTAGAGCTCAACTCCCTAGGACACTTCCACAAAACCCCTGACAGGAGGCACCAAGACAATGTTCTCGTCACAAAACCATCGGAACGATTCCAAGATACCCGCGCGATCCTAAATTTTTTTTAGTGAAATTTGAGAAGAGAAGAGTCAAAACTCTACGTCAGGATGCCTTACGAGAGCGATGAGGAGACTGGGAAGTAAAAAGAATTCCTAAACTCTCTGATATATAATTCCTAAATGACTCAAAACATTTTTCTAGACACAACTCGGTCGCTAATAACGATCAAGCAATGGGGCTCCTAAGGTCGGGGAAGGCTCTGATTACCAACTTGTAACGCCCTCGATGCGGCTATATCTCCCACGTGTCGAAGAACGACTTGGAGGCATAACCGCATTGAAAGCAAAGTCGGAAGAGAGGTAATCTTCACACAACCCATGTAATACATAAGGGAAAGAGATACATAGTTGGCTTACAATCGCCACTTCACACAATTACATGAATAAAGCATTACAAGATCCAAATACAAACAAGGTCCGACTACGGAACCAAAATAAAAGAAGAACCCCAAATGCGACAAAGGTCCCCGATCGACCCCAACTGGGCTCCACTACTGAACAACTAGAACGAAGCAACACAAAGGACAAGATCTTCATTGAGCTCCTCCTGAGCTTGGTTGCGTCATCTGCACGGTCTCATCGGCACCTACAAGCTGGTTTTGGAAGTATCTGTGAGCCACAGGGACTCAGCAATCTCGCACCCTTGCGATCAAGACTATTTAAGCTTATGGGTAAGGTAAAGGTATGAGGTGGAGCTGCAGCAAGCGACTAGCATATATGGTGGCTAACATACGCAAATGAGAGCGAGAAGAGAAGGCAAAGCACGGTCGATAAAAGTATGATCAAGAAGTGATCCTATAGCAACCTACGTCAAGCATAACTCCAACAACCGTGTTCACTTCCCGGACTCCGCTGGAAAGAGACCATCATGGTTACACACACTGTTGATATATTTTAATTAAGGTCAACTTCAGGTTTTCTACAACCGGACGTTAACAAATTCCCATCTGCCCATTACCGCGGGCACGACTTTCGAAAGTTCAAATCCCTGCAAGGGTGTCCCAACTTAGCCCATCACAAGCTCTCATGGTCAACGAAGGAATAGACCTCCTCCCGAGACGTTCCAATCAGACTCGGTATCTCGGTTCTTCAAGACACTTCGACAGGTTAAAACAAATCCAGCAACACCGCCTGAATGTGCCGACAAATTCCGATAGGAGCTGCACATATCTCTTTCTCAGGGCACACCGGATCGTCCAAACTTCCGGTAGGCCAGCCCAGAGTTGCCCCTGGTGGCCACCGGCGGCTGACAAGTTGGACCAACACTCAGAGGAGCACTGGCCCGGGGGGGGGGGGTAAAATAATGATGACCCTCAGGAGCGCGACTCCCAAGGGAAAAGAAAAGGCTAGGTGGCAAATGGTAAAACCAATGTTGGGCATTGCTGGAAGAGTTTTATTCAAGGCGAACTGTCAAGGGGTTCCCATTATTACCCAACCGCGTAAGGAACGCAAAATCCGGGAACATAATACCGATATGACGGAAACTAGGGCGGCAAGAGTGGAACAAAACACCAGGCATAAGGCCGAGCCTTCCACCCTTTACCAAGTATATAGATGCATTAATTAAATAAGATATAATGTGATATCCCAACAAGTAAACATGTTCCAACAAGGAACAACATCTCCATGTTCCAACAAGGAACAAACTTCAATCTTCACCTGCAACTAACAACGCTATAAGAGGGGCTGAGCAAAGCGGTAACATAGCCAAACAACGGTTTGCTAGGACAAGGTGGGTTAGAGGCTTGGTTCAACAATATAGGAGGCATGATAATCAAGTGGTAGGTATCACAACATAGGCATAGAAAAAGAGCGAGCAACTAAGCAAGCAAAGATAGAAGTGATTTCGAGGGTATGGTCATCTTGCCTGAAATCCCGCAAGGAAGAAGAACGAGTCCATGAAGAAGACAAACGGACGTAGACGAACGGGTCCTCACAAACACGACGTAATCGGAACCAACCCGAAGAAGCAAACACCGGAAAGAAGCACACAACATAGTAAACAACCAACACATGAACATGGTATGATATGCGAGATGCGGTATGCGATGCATATGCATGATTTGCAAGGGAATGCATGAACCTGGCCTCAACTTGGAAATCCAAGTATGCCACTGGAAAGATGAGATGAAATCGCTTGAAAACGATATAAAGATCACCGGAATCGGTGTTACGGTTTGGAAATGTCAAGCAATTCAAATATGGCACCGGTCTGCGATTTACAGCAAGTGGCCATCTATATGCAATGCGATGAACATGCTACAACACCCAAACATGGCAACAAAATACATGGCTGGAATCCATTCATGATGCTTAACAAAAGTCTAGCACTGAGCTACGGCCAATTCATCCATTAACAGGTTCAAACAAGCATGGCAAAAATGCATTTGACAAACAGATTTCAGACTTAGTGAAATCAACACTTGTCTGGAATTTCAGATCAGATAGCACTCTTCGGAGCATGAAAACTACATGCTACAGGACCTGAACATGGCAAAGGAAAGCATGGCATGGAGCTACTCAAAGATCTTAAAAAAAGTCCCTTAGTGACCTTGAGCCAAAAGGGATCAGAAAATACAATTGCAAGCATGTGAACATGGTAAAAACATAATCAGTTCTCAGACTTAGTGAAAACTGGAGCATGCTGAAACAGATATCAAGTAGGCATGTTTACGAGCTCGATGCACTCACTACAAAGCAAGTCATGACAAGCTAAGCATACACCCAACAAGAATACACAAAATGCAAGCTAGACATGGCAAGAACAATAGCATAGCAAGCACGGATCAACTACAACATCATCGGCAAAATCGCTAACAAGTAGACAATCTGCCCAGATTCACGAAGTAGCAAAAGTAGAGCTCGATTGACTCAAGGTAGGGTGCTCCATAATTACAAACAAAGACATGGATGGATTGAGCACTACAATATTAACAAAACATCCTTACTGATCATCCTCAAAAGAGGCACGAATCACTAGGAAACAACATGAACATATGGCCATATGAGATAAACAGGCCAAGGACTTAGTGGAGATGCTAAGTCCCTGAAATCAGCATTAACAAGTGCACCACTTTGCAAGCTTGTGCTAGTCACCACACACATCACAAAAATACATGGGCTGCACCTCTGGAAAGATGGCAAAACCCTTAACAAAACATATCTAGGGCTCATGGGCATATCATGCACACATTAATCATGGCAAAAATGACAAGTAACTAAATGGAGCAGCAGATCTGATAATTATCTCAAGTAGCACTCTTCTAACAGCATTCCGGGCATCAAGATGAACTCAAATGAAAATGATGCAATGAGATGAAATGATGTACCCTCTGAGACGAACACTTTGATATGCTATATGCATGAATCGGAGCTACGTATGCGGAGATACAACAGGTCAAAGTATGCAAGATAAATAGGGTTAGGGACGAGAAAGTCAACCGAGGAGGGTTTCAGATCCGGATCCAGCGCGGATTTCGAGGCGGCGGCGCTCTCGCCGGAATTCATGTCCGTGGTGGCCGGAGCTTGAAAGAGATGAGGCGAGGTGCAGCGGGCGGCGCCGGAGCTGCGGCAGCCACCGGCCGAAGCAGCGTGGTGGTGCGGTGCGGAGCGAAGGGCGGCGGGCGGCGGCCTCCGGCGGAGCTGGCGCGGCGGGGCGGCGGCCGGCAACGAGGTGGCGAGCTGGCGGGGTGGCGCCGGCGCGGCGGGCGACGAGCAAGGCGGCGGAGGAGCTCGGCCGAGGAGCGGGAGGCGAGGCTCGGGCTCTCACGAGCCGAGCGACAGGCGGCGGCGACCGGGCCCGGAGGGCCCCGCGCGGGCCCTGGCCGGCCGGCGGGTGAGGCGCGGCGGCGGAGAAGAGGCAGGGGCCAGGTGGCGCAAGGGGATAGGCCGAGGGCGGCGGCGACGATGACATGGCGGCGCGCCATTGGTCGAGCGACGTGGCCGGCTCGGGGTGGACATATCCGGCGACCGGATGGACATGTCCGGCGATGCGAGAGGAGCGGGGCTAGGGTTCATCCGCGAAAATATTGGGGATGGCCACATATATATAGGTAGAGGGAGCTAGGAGAGTCCAAATGAGGTGCGGTTTTCGGCCACGCGATCGTAATTGAACGCTCTAGAAGATAGAATAGGTTTAGGTGGGTTTTGGGCCAAAATGGAGGGGTGTTGGGCTGCAACACACACGAGGCCTTTTCGGTCCCTCGGTTAACCGTTGGAGCATCAAACGAAGTCCAAATGGTATGAAACTTGACAGGCGGTCTACCGGTAGTAAACCAAGGCCGCTTGGCAAGTCTCGGTCCAATCCGGAAATTTTTAATCCCCACACACGAGAAGAAGACAGAAATGACCACCGGAGGAGAACGGAGCACCGGAATGCAAAACGGACAACGGGGAAAATGCTCGGATGCATGAGATGAACACGTATGCAAATGAAATGCACATGATGACATGATATGCAATGCATGACACACAAGCAATGACAATGCAATAACAGCGAATAACTGCACGACACCTAGCACATCGGTCTCGGGGCGTTACAACACTCCACCACTACGAGAGGATCTCGTCCCGAGATCTAGAATGGCACCGGAGGGAAAAACAGAAGACAACGAGAAGAGGTAAAACTAAGTTGCTCCTTTGACAAACGAGTGAAACCAAAGAACCTTGAAAAGGTTAAGCCCTATCGAGAAAAGAATGCAACGTAGGTGAATGAAGTTGAAAGCACTCCGGTAGGGAAGAGGAAGAAGGGAGAACAACTTCGGGCAGCACTCCGATTGAAAAGAAAAAGAATTAAATAAGAACTTGATAAGATGAGAAGATGCTTGATGAAATCACAATACACTGCCTCCGGAACAAAAAATAAGAATGGAATGGGATGAACGAAGGGAAACAAGATCTCGAGGGAGCACGCTTGCGACAAATGCTAGAACGGAGTTGTTGGAAAATCAACAACGAAAAGAATAAGCTTGATATGGTCTTATGCAATCCATCTCAAATTATGAGGTGACAATCTGCCACTCACGGGAAAGAATTGTATTTATTTGAACAAGGAGACGAGAAAGTATTTCACCAGGAGGATAAAGAAGAGCTTGGATCATTTATGAGCACCATAGATAGCAACAGTCCTTAGGGATGGCTTTAGGTGAAATATAACACAAGATAACTCCAATGACGAGATTGATGGATTTAAAATATCTCATTCTTGACAACATGTGAATCATGAAAACATGAACTCAAATTATCAAAATGACATAATACCACCTCCAATAATATGGAAGAAGGAATTGCACTCCAGATAGCAAGAAGAAGAAAAATTGAGTTCCCCTGAAAAGAATCTTGACGAACACTTCGAGAAGGAATTAAATCCTTGATGAACCATCATGTAGGACCTTCATGAAGAACTCCGGTAAACAAAAGGATTGAAAAGAAAGAGAAATTGAAAACACAAGGTGAAACCTTGCAATGATTTAGATGGATCTCCGTGATAATATAATTGAAAGAGGTTGGAACTCCGGGCAAAAAGACAAGATGAAACAAATGAAACCGAGAGTTTGAAGGGCCTCCGGAATAAGAATTAATCATTAGGATGAAGCAAGAATAAGAATTACATTATGGTTGACCTTCATCAATTAAATTGATGATAAACAATGGATTTGGCACACTACTTATACTCGTATCAAGGGTTAAGAGAGATATACCGTAAACTTGAGAAGGTCTTCAACGAACCACCGGAAGGATTGAAAACAACGAATAATTGATAAGAAAACAAATGACGAGAGCTCTTGCACGAACCACCGTTAGGATTGACAACGAATAAATAGATATGATAGCAAGGAAGAAAAATCCTGAGTAGCCACCTTAAGAATTGGAAAAGAACGAAGTAAAGGGGTGAATCACCAGGAAGAATTAGCAAATGAACGAAGAAGCTTGAGGGGATTTAGATACATCAGAACGAAGAGATCAAGAACTGATTAGAGGAAATTTTATTGATGCACCGGTAAGATAGGAGAATGATAACTGACAGCTCAGAATGAATAAACCTGAATTGATGGACTCCGGATAATCAAACTGAGAAGACTATTGAATTGCTCCGGATAGGTGAAAAGAATTCTCACAATCGAAAATAATTATGAGAGGATGACAATAAGCTAGAACCATGAATCTTGAGGAGAGTGGAGCAAGATTGAGAGAAAAATCTTCTTCGGTCTTCAAAATCTGAGAATTACGACAAGAAACACCACCATGAATTATTTAGACACTCCAGAAGAATCAAAACGAAGAGGTTGAGCCAACGATGAAAAGAATTGTGAAAGATCTAGGAGAAGACATTTGACTGATGATAAATCATTCTTACGTCAAACTTCAAAATGAATTTGAAAAGCTCCGGGAAAAATAAGAAGAGTCAGGTAAGATCCTGGGAAAAGACCTGTGGGTTAGGGCCCACTCAAAAGAAACACCGTTGAGATGATTACTTGAAAGATATTGCACCGGTTGAATTAAATGACTTGAATGAGATAACAACCTCGAAAGATCTTGAATGAATGCAGAGTGGAAAACACGAATCTTCGAGATATCTTGAGCACTCCGGAACAAATGAATAGCGAGAAGTGGATGATTAAGAGGTGCACCGGCATGACAAGGTATTTGCAACGAGGAAAGGATATAATTGGCAAAGCTTGAATTGAATTCATCGGATAAAAGAGAACGAAGAATGATGAACTAGAAGCTCCGTTAGCATCTTCCTGAGAATCACCGGATAAGAACATTGATGGAAAAGAATGGAGAGACTTCATATGAATAAAAGGATACTTGATTAAGAATTCCAATTCCATGAAGAAAAATGGGCGGGTGGGCAGGAAAAACAAAGGCAGCTTGGGACGAATGAAACAAACAACGTCGAGAAGAAATGAGTTAATCTTGCGGATGTTGAAAAAGATCAGATCCACTTGAAGAGAGAACACGCCGGTTGAAAAGGATTAACAAGACAATCTCGATAAACGATAAGGATTAGTATTCACATCGGAGTATGAGAACACCGTTTCGGAAAGGTATGGAATCAACACTTGACTTCGAAGCAACTCGAATACCACAACTCAAAACAAAAAAAACAAAGGATTGGCTTGCGGAATAAGCCGGAACAAACATATGATAGAGATTTCGTCCGAAGTTTTCGTGGTGGGGCCTACACGGGCTCGATCGTACAGCACCATGAAGCGTCCCTGAGCCGGCACACCCAAGGACTCTTTAAGACACAACGAGACCACTGTAAAACCAACCGTGAATAGGCGGACCACTAGACATCGAACCCCAATTTAATATCATACATCTGTCGGAAAGATATCCTAAGAGCTACTTGAATTCCCACTTATGAAACTCGCGAACCTTTCCGGTTATGCAATCAGGTGTTGGGGATACAAGGGAAGCATAATATCTCACCCAAATCTAGCAAATCCTACATCCAGCTATATCCATCCTTCAACACATAACCAAGAAACCCTCGGAAATCGTCTACCTCAACCTTCGAAAAGCATCCGTTATACGAGTTATGGCGATACTCCCGAACTCCCGCCCCAGTACTGGGTGGCGTCGAGGTTATCTCACCAACGAACTGCATAGAAGAGATTTTTGATGTCGGCATACTAAACTCAGGTATTCCAGAACTGCAACGATAAAATTATGACGACAACACCTCAGAGCTCAACTCCCCGGGACACTTCCACAAAACCCCTGACAGGAGGCACCAAGACAATGTTCTCGTCACAAAACCATCGGAACGATTCCAAGATACATGCGTGATCCTAAATTTTTTTAGTGAAATTTGAGAAGAGAAGAGTCAAAATTCTACGTCAGGATGCCTTACCAGAGCGATGAGGAGACTGGGAAGTAAAAAGAATTCCTAAACTCTCTGATATATAATTCCTAAATGACTCAAAACATTTTTCTAGACACAACTCGGCCGCTAATAACGATCAAGCAATGGGGCTCCTAAGGTCGGGGAAGGCTCTGATTACCAACTTGTAACACCCTCGATGCGGCTATATCTCCCACGTGTCGAAGCACGACTTGGAGGCATAACAGCATTGAAAGCAATGTCGCAAGAGAGGTAATCTTCACACAAAATACATAAGGGAAAGAGATACATAGTTGGCTTACAATCGCCACTTCACACAATTACATGAATAAAGCATTACAACATCCAAATACAAACAAGGTCCGACTACGGAACCAAAATAAAAGAAGAACCCCAAATGCGACAAAGGTCCCCGATCGACCCCAACTGGGCTCCACTACTGACCAACTAGAACGAAGCAACACAAAGGACAAGATCTTCATCGAGCTCCTCCTGAGCTTGGTTGCGTCATCTGCACGGTCTCATCGGCACCTGCAAGCTGGTTTTGGAAGTATCTGTGAGCCACGGGGACTCAGCAATCTCGCACCCTTGCGATCAAGACTATTTAAGCTTATGGGTAAGGTAAAGGTATGAGGTGGAGCTGCAGCAAGCGACTAGCATATATGGTGGCTAACATACGCAAATGAGAGCGAGAAGAGAAGGAAAAGCACGGTCGATAAAAGTATGATCAAGAAGTGATCCTATAGCAACCTACGTCAAGCATAACTCCAACAACCGTGTTCACTTCCCGGACTCCGCAGGAAAGAGACCATCACGGTTACACACGCTGTTGATATATTTTAATTAAGGTCAACTTCAGGTTTTCTACAACCGGACGTTAACAAATTCCCATCTGCCCATAACCGCGGGCACGGCTTTCGAAAGTTCAAATCCATGCAGGGGTGTCCCAACTTAGCCCATCACAAGCTCTCACGGTCAACGAAGGAATAGACCTCCTCTCGAGACGTTCCGATCAGACTCGGTATCTCGGTTCTTCAAGACACTTCGACGGGTTAAAACAAATCCAGCAACACCGCCCGAATGCGCCGACAAATCCCGATAGGAGCTGCACATATCTGTTTCTCAGGGCACACCGGATCGTCCAAACTTCCGGTAGGCTAGCCCAGAGTTGCCCCTGGTGGCCACCGGCGGCTGACAAGTTGGACCAACACTCAGAGGAGCACTGGCCCCCCGGGGGGGGGGGGGGGTAAAATAATGATGACCCTCAGGAGCGCGACTCCCAAGGGAAAAGAAAAGGCTAGGTGGCAAATGGTAAAACCAATGTTGGGCATTGCTGGAAGAGTTTTATTCAAGGCGAACTGTCAAGGGGTTCCCATTATTACCCAACCGCGTAAGGAACGCAAAATCCGGGAACATAACACCGATATGACGGAAACTACGGCGGCAAGAGTGGAACAAAACACCAGGCATAAGGCCGAGCCTTCCTCCCTTTACCAAGTATATAGATGCATTAATTAAATAAGATATAATGTGATATCCCAACAAGTAAACATGTTCCAACAAGGAACAACATCTCCATGTTCCAACAAGGAATAGACTTCAATCTTCACCTGCAACTAACAACGCTATAAGAGGTGGGTTAGAGGCTTGGTTCAACAATATAGGAGGCATGATAATCAAGTGGTAGGTATCACAACATAGGTATAGCAAAAGAGCGAGCAACTAAGCAAGCAAAGATAGAAGTGATTTCGAGGGTATGGTCATCTTGCCTGAAATCCCGCGAAGAAGACGAATGAGTCCATGAAGAAGACAAACGGACCTAGAAGAACGGGTCCTCACAAAAGCGACGTAACCGGAACCAACCCGAAGAAGCAAACACCGGAAAGAAGCACACAACATAGTAAACAACCAACACATGAACATGGTATGATATGCGAGATGCGGTATGCGATGCATATGCATGATTTGCAAGGAAATGCATGAACCTGTCCTCAACATGGAAATCCAAGTGTGCCACTGGAAAGATGAGATGAAATCTCTTGAAAACGATATAAAGATCACCGGAATCGGGGTTACGGTTTGGAAATGGCAAGCAATTCAAATATGGCACCGGCCTGCGATTTACAGCAAGTAGCCATCTAAATGCAATGCGATGAACATGCTACAACACCCAAACATGGCAACAAAATACATGGCTGGAATCCATTCATGATGCTTATCAAAAGTCTAGCACTGAGCTACGACCAATTCATCCATTAACAGGTTCAAACAAGCATGGCAAAAATGCATTTGACAAACAGATTTCAGACTTAGTGAAATCAATACATGTCTGGAATTTCAGATCAGATAGCACTCTTGGGAGCATGAAAACTACATGCTACAGGAACTGAACATGGCAAAGGAAAGCATGGAATGGAGCTACTCAAAGAGTTTAAAAAAAGTCCCTTAGTGACCTTGAGCCAAAAGGGATCAGAAAATACAATTGCAAGCATGTGAACATGGTAAAAACATAATCAGTTCTCGACTTTGTGAAAACTGGAGCATGCTGAAACTGATATCAAGTAGGCATGTTTACGAGCTCGATGCACTCACTACAAAGCAAGTGATGACAAGCTAAGCATACACCCAACAAGAATACACAAAATTCAAGCTAGACATGGCAAGAACAATAGCATAGCATGCACGGATCAACTACAACATCATCGGCAAAAATCGCTAACAAGTAGACAATCTGCCCAGATTCACGAAGTAGCAAAAGTAGAGCTCGATTGACTCAAGCTAGAGTGCTCCATAATTACAAACAAAGACATGGATGGATAGAGCACTACAAGATTAACAAAACATCCTTACTGATCATCCTCAAAAGAGGCACGGATCACTAGGAAACAACATGAACATATGGCCATATGAGATAAACAGGCCAAGGACTTAGTGGAGATGCTAAGTCCCTGAAATCAGCATTAACAAGTGCACCACTTTGCAAGCTTGTGCTAGTCACCACACACATCAAAAAAATACATGGGTTGCACCTCTGGAAAGATGGCAAAACCCTTAACAAAACATATCTAGGGCTCATCGGCATATCATGCACACATTAATCATGGCAAAAATGACAAATAACTAAATGGAGCAGCAGATCTGACAATTATCTCAAGTAGCACTCTTCTAACAGCATTTCGGGCATCAAGATGAACTCAAATGAAAATGATGCAATGAGATGAAATGATGTACTCTCTAAGGCGAACACTTTGATATGCTATATGCATGAATCGAAGCTACGGATGCGGAGATACAACAGGTCAAAGTATGCAAGATAAATAGGGTTAGGGACGAGAAAGTCAACCGAGGAGGGTTTCAGATCCAGATCCAGCGCGGATTTCGAGGTGGCGGCGCTCTCGGCGGAATTCATGTCCGTGGTGGCCGGAGCATGAAAGAGGCGAGGCGAGGTGCAGCGGGCGGCGCCGGAGCGAAGGGCGGCGGGCGGCGGCCTCCGGCGGAGCTGGCGCGGCGGGGCGGCGGCCGGCGACGAGGTGGGGAGCCGGCGGGGCGGCGCCGGCGCGGCGGGCGACGAGCAAGGCGGCGAAGGAGCTCGGCCGGGGTGCGGGAGGCGAGGCTCGGGCTCTCACGAGCCGAGCGACAGGTGGCGGCGACCGGGCCCGGAGGGCCCCGCGCGGGCCCTGGCGGGCCGGCGGGTGAGGCGCGGCGGCGGAGAAGAGGCAGGGGCCAGGTGGCGCAAGGGGATAGGCCGAGGGCGGCGGCGACGGTGACATGGCGGCGCGCCATTGGTCGGGCGACGTGGCCGGCCCGGGGTGGACATGTCCTGCGACCGGATGGACATGTTCGGCGATGCGAGAGGAGCGGGGCTAGGGTTCATCCGCGAAAATATTGGGGATGGCCACATATATATAGGTAGAGGGAGCTAGGAGAGTCCAAATGAGGTGCGGTTTTTGGCCACGCGATAGTGATCGAACGCTCTAGAAGATAGAATAGGTTTAGGTGGGTTTTGGGCCAAAATGGTGGGGTGTTGGGCTGCAACACACACGAGGCCTTTTCGGTCCCTCGGTTAACCGTTGGAGCATCAAACGAAGTCCAAATGGTACGAAACTTGACAGGCGGTCTACCGGTAGTAAACCAAGGCCGCTTGGCAAGTCTCGGTCCAATCCGTAAATGTTTAATCCCCACACACGAGAAGAAGACAGAAATGACCACCGGAGGAGAACGGAGCGCCGGAATGCAAAACGGACAACGGGGAAAATGCTCGGATGCATGAGACGAACACGTATGCAAATGAAATGCACATGATGGCATGATATGCAATGCATGACACGCAAGCAATGACAATGCAACAACAGCGAATAACTGCACGACACCTGGCACATCGGTCTCGGGGCATTACAATCATCCTTTCCTCACATGGGACAATTCTCTAATGATGATCATCACACTTTTATTTTCTTACAACTCAAGAATTACAACTCGATACTTAGAACAAAATATGACTCTATGTGAATGCCTCTGGCGGTGTACCGGGATTGCGATGAATCAAGAGTGACATGTATGAAAAATTAAGCTTGGTGGCCTTGCCACAAATATGATGTCAAGTACATGATCATGCAAAGCAATATGACAATGATGACACGTGTCATAATAAATGGAACGGTGGAAAGTTGCATGGCAATATATCTCGGGATGGCTATATGGAAATGCCATAATAGGTAGGTATGGTGGCTGTTTTGAGGAATACATAAGGAGGCTTATGTGTGATAGAGCGTATCAAATCACGGGGTTTGGATGCACCGGCGAAGTTTGCACCAACTCTCAAGGTGAGAAAGGGCAATGCACGGTACCGAAGATGCTAGCAATGATGGAAGGGTGAGAGTGCGTATAATCCATGGACTCAACATTAGTCATAAAGAACTCACATACTTATTGCAAAAATCTACAAGTCATCAAAACCAAGCACTACGCGCATGCTCCTAGGGGGATAGATTGGTGGGAAAAGAACATCGCTCGTCCCCGACCGCCACTCATAAGGAAAGAAATCAAAGAACACCCCATGGTTCAAATTTGTCACACAACGTTTACCATACATGCATGCTACGGGACTTGCCAACTTCAACACAAGTATTCATCAATTTCACAATTACTCAACTAGCACACCTCTAATATTACCACCTTTATATCTCAAAACAACTATCAAGCATCCAACTTCTCTTAGCATTTAAAATTTATAACCAAAGTAAATTACCATGCTTTTCTAAAGGACTCTCAAAATGATATAAGTGAAGCACGAGATATCAATTATTTCTATAAAATAGAACCACAGCCGTGCTCTAAAAGATATAAGAGAAGCACTAGAGCAAATGATAAACTACTCCGAAAGATATAAGTGAAGATCAATGAGTAGTCGAATAATTATGCAACTATGTGAATACTATATGAAATTTAATAATTTTAGATCTTGGTATTTTATTCAAACAACAAGGAAAACAAAAGAAAATAAAATGACGCTCCAAGCAAAACACATATCATGTGGTGAATAAAAATATAGCTCCAAGTAAAGTTACCGATGAACGAAGACGAAAGAGGGGATGCCTTCCGGGGCATCCCCAAGATTAGGCTCTTGGTTGTCCTTGAATATTACCCTGGGGTGCCTTGGGAATCCCCAATCTTAGGCTCTTTCCACTCCTTATTCCATAGTCCATTGAATCTTTACCCAAAACTTGAAAACTTCACAACACAAAACTTAACAGAAAACTTGTAAGCTCCGTTAGTATAAGAAAATAAATCACCACTTAGGTACTGTTGTGAACTCATTCTAAATTCATATTAGTGTAATATCTACTGTATTCCAACTCATCTATGGTTCATACCCTCCGATACTACTCATAGATTTATCAAAATAACCAAACAACACACGAAAAACAGAATCTGTCAAAAACAGAACAGTCTGTAGTAATCTGTAGATTTCGAATACTTCTGGAACCCCAAAAATTCTAAAATAAACTGATGGACATGAGGAATTTATCTATTAATCATCTTCAAAAGAATTAACTAAATAGCAATCTCTAGTAAAAAAATGGAAGCAAATCTCGTGAGCGCTAGAGTTTCTGTTTTTTTACAGCAATATCACAAAGACTTTCCCCAAGTCTTCCCAAAGGTTCTACTTGGCACAAACACTAATTAAAAGCATAAAACCACATATAAAAAGAGGCTAGATGAATTATTTATTACTAAACAGAACCAAAAAGCAAGGAACAAAAATAAAAATTGGGTTGCCTCCCAACAAGCGCTATCGTTTAATACCCCAAGCTAGGCATGGTGATTTCAGTGATGCTCACATAAAAGATAAGAATTGTAACATAAAGATAGCATCATGAAGAATATGACTAGCACATTTAAGTCTAACCCACTTCCTATGCATAGGGATTTTGTGAGCAAACAACTTGTGGGAACCATAATCAACTAGCATAGGAGGGCAAAACAAGCATAACTTCGAAACTTTAAGCACATAGAGAGGAAACTTGATATTATTGCAATTCCTACAAGCATATGTTCCTCCCTCATAGTAATTTTCAGTAGAATCATGAATGAATTCAACAATATCACCAGCACCTAAAGCATTATTTTCATGATCTACAAGCATAGAAAATTTACTACTCTCCACATAGGCAAAATTCTTCTCATTTGGAATAGTGGGAGAACCATAAGAAACTCGAATACTACAAATTGGTTCCACATTAAATGTGACGCCCCGAGACCGATGCGCCAGGTGGCTTCCAGTTATTCGTTGTTGTTGCCTTGTCATCTGCTTGCGTGTAGCATCTTATCATGTCACCATCCGCATTGCATCATCATGTTTTCAAAACTTGCATCTGTCCGGTTTCCCCAGTTCCGTCCGTTGTCCATTCTGAGCCCAGACACCCTTGCACGCGCCCGCGGCACGTCCAAAATATTATTTTATAAGTGGCCGGAAAATGTTCTCGGTTTGGGCAGAAAGTTGGCGTGCGGTATTATTATAGTGTAGGTAGGCCACCTGCCAAGTTTCATCGCATTCAGAGTCCGTTTGACGCCCCAACGGATAACTATAGCGACAATATAGTCGGTCAAATCGTCGGACGTTTTCGGTCTCCGAAAACAGTCGCGGGGCCTCCCTCTTTTCTTTTCTCTCAGCTTGAGACCGTCTACACAGCCCACTACCTACAGCCAGGTCCAACCTAACCTCTCTCGTCAGCCCGCGGCCCTCCTCACGCGCGCGTCCGATAGTTGTCCCGAACCCGACTCGGACTGTCGCTACCGTTGTGTCCGGATCATCCCGAAACATCTACAAAACATCCCCGTTTTGTTAATTGGACTCCTCTAACCTTTTATTCTCGACCGCCCGATTATGATCGGAGGGTCTAATCCGAATCCTATGTTTCCTATTTATAGTGCACCCACTTACTAAATCAGATCAAACCCTAGCCTAACCCTAGACCAACTCCCTATTTTCCCTCCTCGCGCCGCCACCCAGTCTCCACCTTACTCAGGATCCTCCCCGACCAATCTAGCCAGCCGACAGCCTCCCCCCAACCTCGGGGTCTCCTCCCGATCCACCCGCGCCTCTCCTTCCGCGCCCAGCCACTACCCTTTTTCGATCCAGATCCTCTCGTGCTCCCCCCTGCTCCCTCGCTCTCGATTGGATCGAGGGGAGGAGCCCCTCGACCCCGCGTCACCGCCAACCTCCGCGCCGGCGAGCGAACCAGGAGCCAACCAGATGAGCACCGGCCGCCCCCTCCTTCTCCACCTTCCCGTGCTCCTCCCGTTTCCCCCTCTCTCAATTCTCTCTCTCTCTGTGCCTAGCAGGATGCCATGGATGTCTGCTAGCTCCTTCTGCCTTCGCGTCGTCGGGCATCGTTCCCTCGCCCGCTCCCGCGTCCGATTGCCGCCGTCCTCGCCCTGCTGACCACACCGGAGATGAGAGCCTCCAGTAGGACCCCGACGAGCGCCGCGCCAAGTCCCGGAGGTCCTTCCTCTGCTCTCCGCCGAACCTCCGCCTTGCCGGAGTTCAAGCCGCCCCACGCCGCCCCACAGGAGATCACCTCCGCCGCCTGTGCCCGTTCCCGACCCGACGTCGCCCTGAACCTGTCGCTGCTGTTCTTCTTCAGAAACGAGCAGAGTGCAGCGCCCCTGCTCGCGTTAACCTCATCCCCACGACGACCTTGCCCGCTCATGCACGCATGTGTGCGTGGGCTGCTAGTGCCGCCGAGGCCCGGCAGCGCCTGCCCTTCGCCCGCTCCTCCGGCCCAGCTCCCGCTGCGAGCCTGCTAGCCTTCACATGTCTTGGGCCATGCGAGGCCCAGCTCCGCGCCAGTGCCCGCGTGGGCCACGACCGGATGAGGCCGTCCGCTGCTCCCTTCTCTGCCCAACCGGGCCAAGCCCAATGTGAGCGCTCAGTTTCGGCCCGTCTCTGTTTTTCCCTGGATCTGCGATTTTGTCCATTTATCCCGAATTGCGCAGTTTTACAGAAAAGACCCTCATATTCATACATTTAATAACTCACAAACTATGCATCTTATGTAAAAACTTTATATATGAAATATGCTTAGTTTTTCATCTAGTTTCATAATATGTCATTTTCATCCATGTTTAAAATGCTTAAAATGTTGTTTGTTTAAATTTTCTCCAATAACTTGTTAAAATGTTTTAATTCATAACTAAATAACCGTAGCTCGGTTTCCAATAAACTTTATATGTAAATGGGGTAGAAAAATGCCTAGTTTGATATTGTGTCATCACTTTGCATGTTTAATAACTCTAAAATTGTGTTTAGGGCAGAACAGTACCAAACCTAAAATATTTGCATATGGGGATTTACCGGAGTTGTTGTTCGTTGTTTCCGGCCTCATTTAAACTTCCCTAGATAGGTAGTTTTTCTTTGCTTCACCTCTTGCCATGTTAAACAACATTTAATATTGTTGGGTACATAAACGAGAGAGAACTAAATAAGACATGTGGTGTTCTGTCAATATGCAACTCATTGCATATTGAGCTCCACTTAATTTGTAGTGTTGTTTGTTGCACTTTGCCATGCCATGCATATTTAAACCGGACATGCATCATACTTGGTTGTGCATCTTGCCTTGTTGATGTGATGGTTGTTTACCATGTTGTTTGCTTCTTTCTGGTGTTGCTTCTTTGGGTTGGTTCCGATAACGTGGCATTTGTGAGGATCCGTTCGACTACGTCCGTTCGTCTTCTTCCTGGACTCGTTCTTCTTCCTTGCGGGATCTCAGGCAAGATGACCATACCCTCGAAATCACTTCTATCTTTGCTTGCTAGTTGCTTGCCCTATTTCTATGCCTATGCTGCGATACCTACCACTTGCTATATCATGCCTCCCATATTGCTAAGCCAAGCCTCTAACCCACCTTGTCCTAGCAAACTGTTGTTTGGCTAGGTTACCGCTTTGCTCAGCCCCTCTTATAGCGTTGCTAGTTGCAGGTGAAGATGGAGTTTGTTCCATGTTGGAACATGGATATTTGTTGGGATATCACAATATCTCTTATTTATATTAATGCATCTATATACTTGGTAAAGGGTGGAAGGCTCGGCCTTATGCCTGGTGTTTTGTTCCACTCTTGTCGCCCTAGTTTCCGTCATACCAGTGTTATGTTCCTTGATTTTGCGTTCCTTACGCGGTTGGGTTATAATGGGAACCCCTTGACAGTTCGCCTTGAATAAAACTCCTCCAGCAAGGCCCAACCTTGGTTTTACCATTTGCACTAACAACCTAGCCTTTTTCCCTTGGGTTTCCGAAGCCCGAGGGTTATCTTTATTTTAACCCCCCTCGGGCATGTGCTCCTCTGAGTGTTGGTCCGAAATGGGCAGCCTGCGGGGCCACCTCGGGGCAACTCGAGGGTTGGTTTTACTCGTAGCTTGACCTATCCGGTGTGCCCTAAGAACGAGATATGTGTAGCTCCTATCGGGATTTGTCGACACATCGGGTGGCTTTGCTAGTTTAGTTTTACCATTGTTGAGATGTCTTGTAACGGGGATTCCGAGTCTGATTGGATTATCTTGGGAGAAGGAATATCCTTCGTTGACCATGAGAGCTTGTGATGGGCTAAGTTGGGACACCCCTGCAGGGATTTGATCTTTCGAAAGTCGTGCCCACGGTTATGGGCAGATGGGAATTTCTTAATGTCCAGTTGTAGAAAACCCGAAAGTTATCCTAATTAAAATGCACCAACCGCGTGTGTTGCTGTGATGGTCTCTTTCCGGCGGATTCCGGGAAGTGAACATGGTGTTGGAGTTATGCTTGACGTAGGTTGTTCTAGGATCACCTCTTGATCATAGTTTCTTGACCGTGCTTGCCTTCTTTTCTCGCTCTCATTTGCGTATGTCAGCCACCAAATATGCTAGTTGCTTGCTGCAGCTCCACCTCATACCTTTTCCCTACCCATAAGCTTAAATAGTCTTGATCGCGAGGGTGTGAGATTGCTGAGTCCCCGTGACTCACAGATACTTCCAAAACCAGCTTGCAGGTGCCGATGATACCGTGCAGGTGATGCAACCGAGCTCAAGGAGGAGCTCGATGAAGATCTCGTTCTTTGTGTTGTTTTCGTTTCAGTTGATCAATAGTGTAGCCCAGTCGGGGTGATCGGGGATCTTTTGCATTAGGGGTAGTCTTCTTTATTTTGGTTCCGTAGTCGGACCTTGATTGTATCTGGTTGTTGTAATGCTACATTCATGTATTGTGTGAAGTGGCGATTGTAAGCCAACTATGTATCTCTTTCTTTATTCAGTACATGGGTTGTGTGAAGATTACCCCACTTGCAACATTGCCTTCAATGCAGTTATGCCTCTAAGTGGTGCCCTGACACGTGGGAGATATAGCCGCATCGAGGGTGTTACAAGTTGGTAATCAGAGCCTTCCCGACTTAGGAGCCCCCTGCTTGATCGAATCACTGGCATTGTTGAGTCTTGAAAATGTTTTGAGTCATTTAGGATTATACATATCGAAGAGTAGGATTCTTTTTACTCCTCAGTCCCTTCGTCGCACTTGTGAGGTATCCTGACGTAGAGTTTTGACTCTTCTCTTCTCAAATTTCACTAAATTTTTTTAGGATCACGCTGTTATCTTGGAATCGTTCCAATGGTTTTGTGATGAGAATATTGGTCTTGGTGCCTCCTGACATTTAGGGGTTGCAGCAGTGTCCCGGGGAGTTGAGCTCCGAGGTGTTGTCGTCACAATTTTATCGTTGCAGTTCTGGAATACCTGAGTTTCGCCGACATCGAAAAGCTCCTTTATGCAGTTGTTGGTGAGATAACCTCGACACCACCCAGTACTAGGGCGGGAGTTCAGGAGTATTGCCATAACTCGTATAAAGGATGCTTTTCGAAGGTTGAGGTAAATGATTTCCGAAGGTTTCTTGGTTATGCGTTGAAGGATGGATACAGCTGGATGTAGGATTTGCTAGTTTTGGGTGAGCTATTATGCTTCCCCTATATCCCCAACACCTGATTGTATAACCGGAAAATTTTGGGAGTTTATAAGTGTGAATTCAAGTAGCTCGTAGGATATCTTTCCGACAGATGCATGATATGAGATTGTGGTTCGACGTCTAGTGGTCCCCTATCCACGGTTGGTTTTACAATGGTCTCGTTGTGTCTTAAAGAGTCCTTGGCTATGCTGACTCGGGGACGCTTCGTATGTCATGTGCACTACCTTGTACATGATGGTACTGTATGATCGAGCCCGTGTAGGCCCCACCACGAAAACTTCGGACGAAATCTCTATCATATGTTTCTTCCGGCTTATTTTGCAAGCCAATCCTTTGTTTTTGTTTTGATTTGTGGTATTCCAGTTGCTTCGAAGTCAAATGTTGAGTCCACACCTTTCCTAAGCGGTGTTCTCATACTCCTATGTGAATACAATCCTTCATGATAATTAGGATTGTCATGTCAATCCTTTTCAACCGGCGTGTTACTCTTCAAGTGGATCCGATCATTTTCAACAACCGTAAGACCAACTCTAAGTATTCTCAACGGTGTTTGTTTTCATCCGTCTCCAAGTGTCTTTGTTTTTCCCACCCTCCCACCCTTTTTTCTTCTAGGACTCGGTTTTATTAATTCGTTATCCATTTTATGGATGTGATGCCTCTTTCTTTTCAATCAACGTCCTTACACGGTGGTTCTCTTGAAGATGCTCTACTCGTTCGTCATTCTTCATTATTTTCTTCGCCGGCGGATTAAATTCAAACCTTTTGTGTTGATCACATGCCTTTTCCTCATTTCAATGTTTTCTCATGCCGATGCAATTCTTAATCATTCACCTCTCGCTATTCATTTGTTCCGGAGTGCTGAAGATATCTCGGAAGGCTCGTCTTTTCATTAAAGATCCGTTCAAGCTACTTCGAGATTGTTATCTCATTCAAGCCATTTATTTCAACCGGTGCAATCTCTCTTCAAATCGTTCTACGGTGTTTCTTTTCAGTGGGCCCTAACCCACAGGTCTTTTCCCAGGATCTTACCTGACTCTTTTTATTTTCCCGGAGCTATCCCAAATTCTTTTCGAAGTTTCACGTAAGGATGATTCATCATCAGTCAAATGTCTTTATCCAAGATCTTTCAAATTCTTTTCATCGTTGGTTCAACCTTTCTAATTTTCATCCCGGAGTATCTCAACAATTCATGGTGGTGTTTCTCATCGGTATTCTCAACATTTGAAGACCGAAGAATATTTTTTCTCTCAATCTTGCTCCATTCTCCTCAAGATTCATGGCTCTAGCTTCGTGCCATCCTCTCATAATTGTTTTGGTTGTGAGAATTTCTTTTCACCTATCCGGAGCATTTCAAGAGTATTTCAGTTTGTTTTCTATGAAGCCCATCATTTCAGAAGATTTATTCATTCTAGCTTTTAGCTCTCGTTCTCCAAATCTTACCGGTGCTTCGTTCAAGTTTTCTCTAATCAATTCGGGATCTCTTCATTCACTTGCATCTAAATTCTCTCAAGTATCTTCGCTCATTTTTCAATTCCTCCTGCTGATGTGTTCGTTTTCTTCATTCATTTCCAATTCTTACGGTGATTCTTCAAAGATTTTACTTCCTCCGTTTATCATATCAATTTATTCGTTGTTTCAACCCGACCGGTGATTCGTTGAAGATCTTATCAAGTTTGCGCTATATCTATCTTAATCCTTTCTACGAGAATAAGTAGTGTGCCAAATCCATTGTTTGTCAACAATTTATTTGATGAAGGTTAAGCATAATGTAATTCTTATTCTTGTTTCATCAAGTAAATTCAATTCCTGCTTTCCGGAGTGGTTCATCATATCACATTCTTGGTTCGAGATGCTTTATCTTTTCTTTCTCGGAGTTCCAAGCTGTAATTATCATGGAGACCCATCTAAATCATTACGAGGTTTCACCTTGTGTTTTCAACTTCTCTTTCTTTTCGTTATCCTTTTGTTACCGGAGTTGGTCATGGAGGCTACATGGTGGTTCGTCAAGGATCCTTTTTCACTCTTCTATTGTTCTTCAAGATATCTCTCGAAGCTATGATCCGTCAAGATATACTTCAAGTATTCTTCATCTTGCATTCCGAAGTACAATTCGTTCTATCTTATCTTTTGAGATGGTATTATGTCATTCTTGATAATTTGAGTTCATGTTTCATGATTCACTTGTTGTTAAGAATGAGAAAGTTAAACCCATCAATCTCTTCTAGCATGAGCTCTTCTCAATCCATCAATCTCTTCGTTGGAGTTATCTTGGGTTATATTTCACCTAAAGCTTTCCCTAAGGATTGTTGCTATTTATGGTGCTTATAAATGACCCAAGTTCTTCATTTATCCTCCCGGTGGAATAAGTTTCCCGTCTCCTTGTTGATATCAATCTAATCCATTGTTTCTGTTCGTGGCAGAAGTTGGCATTTTCTTCTCCATTTTTTATTCCAATGATATATCTTCTATTCTTCCTTCTGGAGGCATTGTGATGTTACTCTCTTCGCTCATCATCTTGTTTTGTGATGATCATGTTCTTTCTTTTGCTTATCCATCTAACTGGAGTCTCATCCAAGTGCTTTCATTTGGCAAAGTTTATATTCTTTACCTTCCATGTCCAACCGGAGTGTTGTCGTAATTGATCCTTGTTGTTCCTTGTACATCTCATTTCAATCGGAGTGCTTGCACGTACCTATTGTCCATTGTAACACTTTTCTTATGTATTTCAACCCACAAGGTTCTAGTAATGTTCCTTGTTCCTCTTTTCTAGCGGAGTGTTTTCAACTTTGCTCATCTTCGTTGTTTTCTTCTTTAAATTTGTTCAACCTCGCAAGGTTCTTTGGTTTCACTCATTTGTCAAAGAAGCAACTTAGTTTTACCTCTTATCTTCCTCTTCCTTTTCCCTCCGGTGCCATCCTAGATCTCGGGACGAGATCCTCTCATAGTGGTGGAGTGTTGTGACGCCACGAGACCGACGCGCCAGGTGGCTTCCAGTTATTCGTTGTTGTTGCCATGTCATTTTCTTGCGTGTTGCATCTTATCATGTCACCATCCGCATTGCATCATCATGTTTTCAAAACTTGCATCCGTCCGGTTTCCCCAGTTTCGTCCGTTGTCCGTTCTGAGCCCAGACACCCTTGCACGCGCCTGCGGCACGTCCAAAATATTATTTTATAAGTGGCCAGAAAATGTTCTCGGTTTGGGTCGAAAGTTGGCGTGCGGTCTTATTATAGTGTAGGTAGGCCACCTGCCAAGTTTCATCGCATTCGGAGTGCGTTTGACGCCCCAACGGATAACTATAGCGACAATATAGTCGGTCAAATCGTCGGACGTTTTCGGTCTCCGAAAACAGTCGCTGGGCCTCCCTCTTTTCTCTTCACTCAGCTCGAGACCGTCTACACAGCCCACTACCTACTGCCAGGTCCAACCTAACCTCTCTCATCAGCCCGCGGCCCTCCTCGCGCGCACGTCTGATAGTTGTCCCGAACCCGACTCGGACTGTCGCTACCGTTGTGTCCGGATCATCCCGAAACATCTACAAAACGTCCCCATTTTGTTAATTGGACTCCGCTAACCTTTTATTCTTGACCGCTCGATTATGATCGGAGGGTCTAATCCCAACCCTATGTTTCCTACTTATAGTGCACCCACTTACTAAATCAGATCAAACCCTAGCCTAACCCTAGACCAACTCCCTCTTTTCCCTCCTCGCGCCGCCACCCAGTCTCCACCTTACTCAGGATCCTCCCCGACAAATCTAGCCAGCCGACAGCCTCCCCCCAACCTCGGGATCTCCTCCCGATCCACCTGCGCCTCTCCTTCCGCGCCCAGTCACTACCCTTTTTCGATCCAGATCCTCTCGTGCTCCCCCCCTGTTCCCTCGCTCTCAATTGGATCGAGGGGAGGAGCCCCTCGACCCCGCGTCACCGCCAACCTCCGCACCGGCGAGCGAACCAGGAGCCAACCAGATGAGCACCGGCCGCCCCCCTCCTTCTCCACCTTCCCGTGCTCCTCCCGTTTCCCCCTCTCTCAACTCTCTCTCTCTCTCTCTGTGCCTCGCAGGATGCCTTGGATGTCTGCTAGCTCCTTCTGCCTTCGCGTCGTCGGGCATCGTTCCCTCGCTCGCTCCCGCGTCCGGTCGCCGTCATCCTCGCCCTACTGACCATGCCGGAGACGAGAGACTCCAGTAGGACACCGACGAGAACCGCGCCAAGTCCCTGTCTCGCCGGAGAGAGTCACCGCGCCATCCCTTTCCTCTGTCCGAGCGGAGCTCCTTCCTCTGCTCTCCGCCGAACCTCCGCCTTGCCGGAGTTCAAGCCGCGCTGCGCCGCCCCACAGGAGATCACCTCCGCCGCCCGTGCCCGTTCCTCACCCGGTGTCGCCCTGAACCTGTCGCTGCCGTTCTTCTTCAAAAACGAGCAGAGTGCAGCGCCCCTGCTCGCGTTGACCTCCTCCCCACGACGACATCGCCCGCTCGTGCACGCATGTGTGCATGGGCTGCTAGTGCCGCCAAGGCCCAGCAGCGCCTGCCCTTCGCCCTCTCCTCCGGCCTAGCTCCCACTGCGAGCCTGCCAGCCTTCACGGGTCTTGGGCCATGCGAGGCCAAGCTCCGCGCCAGTGACCGCATGGGCCACGACCAGATGAGGCCGCCCGCTGCTCCCTTCTCTACCCAACCGGGCCAAGCCCAATGTGAGCGCTCAGTTTCGGCCCGTCTTTGTTTTTTCCCGGATCTGTGATTTTGTCCATTTATCCCGAATTGCGCAGTTTTATAGAAAAGACCCTCATATTCATAATTTTAATAACTCACAAACTATGCATCTTATGTAAAAACTTTATATATGAAATATGCTTAGTTTTTCATCTAGTTTCATAATATGTCATTTTCATCCATGTTTAAAATGCTTAAAATGTTGTTTGTTTAAATTTGCTCCAATAACTTGTTAAAATGTTTTAATTCATAACTAAATAACTGTAGCTTGGTTTCTAATAAACTTTATATGTAAATGGGGTAGAAAAATGCCTAGTTTGGCATGGTGTCATCACTTTGCATGTTTATTAACTCTAAAATTGTGTTTAGGGCAGAACAGTACCAAACCTAAAATATTTGCATATGGGGATTTACCGGAGTTGTTGTTCATTGTTTCCGGCCTCATTTAAACTTGCCTAGATAGGTAGTTTTACTTTGCTTCACCTCTTGCCATGTTAAACAACATTTAATATTGTAGGGTACATAAACGAGAGAGAACTAAATAAGACATCTGGTGTTCTGTCAATATGCAACTCGCTGCATATTGAGCTCCACTTAATTTGTAGTGTTGTTTGTTGCACTTTGCCATGCCATGCATATTTAAACCGGACATGCATCATACTTGGTTGTGCATCTTGCCTTGTTGATGTGATGGTTGTTTACCATGTTGTTTGCTTCTTTTCGGTGTTGCTTCTTTGGGTTGGTTCCGATAACGTCGCGTTTGTGAGGATCCGTTCGACTACGTCCATTTGTCTTCTTCATGGAATCGTTCTTCTTCCTTGCGGGATCTCAGGCAAGATGACCATACCCTTGAAATCACTTCTATCTTTGCTTGCTAGTTGCTCGCTCTATTGCTATGCCTATGCTGCGATACCTACCACTTGCTATATCATGCCTCCCATATTGCTAAGCCAAGCCTCTAACCCACCTTGTCCTAGCAAACTATTGTTTGGCTATGTTACCACTTTGCTCAGCCCCTCTTATAGCGTTTCTAGTGGCAGGTGAAGATGGAGTTTGTTCCATGTTGGAACATGGATATTTGTTGGGATATCAAAATATCTCTTATTTATATTAATGCATCTATATACTTGGTAAGCAGTGGAAGGCTCAGCCTTATGCCTAGTGTTTTGTTCCACTCTTGCCGCCCTAGTTTCCGTCATACCGGTGTTATGTTCCTTGATTTTGTGTTCCTTACGCGGCTGGGTTATAATGGGAACCCCTTGACAGTTTGCCTTGAATAAAACTCCTCCAGCAAGGCCTAACCTTGGTTTTACCATTTGCACTAACAACCTAGCCTTTTTCCCTTGGGTTTCCGGAGCCCGAGGGTCATCTTTATTTTAACCCCCCGGGCCAGTGCTCCTCTGAGTGTTGGTCCGAAATGGGCATTCTACGGGGCCACCTCGGGGAAACTCGAGGGTTGGTTTTACTTGTAGCTTGACCCTATCCGGTGTGCCCTGAGAACGAGATATGTGCAGCTCCTATCGGGATTTGTTGGCACATCGGGCGGCTTTGCTGGTTTAGTTTTACCATTGTCGAGTTGTCTTGTAACCAGGATTCCGAGTCTGATCGGATTGTCTTGGGAGAAGGAATATCCTTCCTTGACCATGAGAGCTTGTGATGGGCTAAGTTGGGACACCCCTGCAGGGATTGTATCTTTCGAAAGCTGTGCCCACGGTTATGGGCAGATGGGAATTTGTTAATGTATGGTTGTAGAAAACCTGAAACTTATCCTAATTAAATTGCACCAACCGCGTGTGTTGGTGTTGGAGTTATGCTTGACGTAGGTTGTTCTAGGATCACCTCTTGATCATAGTTTCTCGACCGTGCTTGCCTTCTTTTCTCACTCTCATTTGCGTATGTCAGCCACCAAATATGCTAGTCGCTTGCTGCAGCTCCACCTCATACCTTTTCCCTACCCATAATCTTAAATAGTCTTGATCGCGAGGGTGTGAGATTGCTGAGTCCCCGTGACTCACAGATACTTCCAAAACCAGCTTGCAGGTGCCGATGATACTGTGCAGGTGACGCAACCGAGCTCAAGGAGGAGCTCGATGAAGATCTCGTTCTTTGTGTTGTTTTCGTTTTAGTTGATCAATAGTGTAGCCCAGTCGGGGCGATCGGGGATCTTTTGCATTAGGGGTAGTCTTCTTTTATTTTGGTTCCGTAGTCGGACCTTGATTGTATCTGGTTGCTGTAATGCTACATTCATGTATTGTGTGAAGTGGCGATTGTAAGCCAACTATGTATCTCTTTCTTTATTCAGTATATGGGTTGTGTGAAGATTGCCCCACTTGCGACATTGCCTTCAATGCGGTTATGCCTCTAAGTCGTGCTCCGACACGTGGGAGATATAGCCGCATCGAGGGTGTTACATTAAAAGAGTAATATTCAGGAAAAGGGTGATCATAATCATGACAAGTTTTAATATATTCATCACTACTTTTTATAGCATACGTGTCATCATGATAATCATCATAAGTAGCAATTTTTTTCTCATCATAATTAATTGAAACCTCTTCCAAGATAGTGGAATCATTACTAAATAAAGTCACGACCTCTCCAAATCCACTTTCATAATTGTCACAATAAGATTCAACACCCTCCAAAATAGTGGGATCATTACTTCCTAATGTTGACACTCTTCCAAACCCACTTTCATCAATATAACCATCATAAATAGGAGGCATGCTATCATCATAATAAATTTGCATATCAAAACTTGGGAGGCTAGAAATATCATCTTCATTAAACATAGCATCCCCAATCTTGGGGCAAACATTAATTGTAGCAAATATATTCTCAGACATGTCATTCTAATCAAACATAGCATCCCCAAGCTTGGGCCTTTTCATATCATAAGCATAATCACTCTCATCATTAATAGTATGGATAGCACCAATAGTATAGCAATTATCATCATCACAATGAGTAATAGGGGCAACATCATTTGGGAGGGATACCTTTTCACCTTTACTTCTTCGTCTTTTCTTTTTATTCTTCACATTATGTGTGGGTTCAATGCTCTTTTTGGAGCTCCTTATTGATGGGATTGGTTGAATAGAAGGCTCCTCCTCGTTACCTGATTCATCATAAGAAATAATAGGAGGATATTGGGAAGCCTCTTCCCTTTCATTAGTATTCTCTTCATCCTCTATTTGTTTTATTTTCTTTATTTAATTGGCAATATAAAGATTTTCAATGCAATTCACCGCACAATACATAAAAATTTCTTCTAGATCAATATCGAGGAATTTCTCAAGGTTATATTCCGGAATATGCTTAGTTATACGTTTCATTTCTTCATAACCCAAAAGCAAACTAAGTTCATTATGACGTGCAAGGGAAATCAAATCATCACAATTTTTGGACACGATACGATCATGAAACAATTTGCATTGGAGATTTGAATGACCATGTTCATTGCAAAGTTCACAAGTATGGCGAAGAAATTTTAAATTTTCAACACAAACATCTAGCCTTTCTTGCAACCATTTAGTTTCTGAATACTTATGCCTCTTGCAAAATCTATCTTCCCTATTTGGTGTGTACTTGCAAACTCTATACACTCCACAAATATTGACATGCTTAAAAGATACATTTTCATTATGACTAGTGCAATCATCATTAGTACTATGGATATTCAAGGAGTTCATACTAACAACATTGCAATCATGCTCATCATTCAAAGATTTAGTGCCAAACATTTTAGAGACTTCTTCTTCTAGCATTTGAGCACAATTTTCCTTTCCATCGTTCTCACAAAATATATTAAAAGGATGAAGCATATGAGGCAAACTCAATTCCATTTTTTATTTTATAAAATAAACTAGTGATAAAACAAGAAACAAAAAGATTCGATTGCAAGATCTAAAGATATACCTTCAAGCGCTAACCTCCCCGGCAACGGCGCCAGAAAAGAGCTTGATGTCTACTACACAACCTTCTTCTTGTAGACGTTGTTGGGCCTCCAAGTGCAGAGGTTTGTATGACAGTAGCAAATTTCCCTCAAGTGGATGACCTAAGATTTATCAATCCATGGGAGGCGTAGGATGAAGATTGTCTCTCTCAAGCAACCCTGCAACCAAATAACAAAGAGTCTCTTGTGTCCCCAACACATCCAATACAATGGTAAATTGTATAGGCGCACTAGTTCGGCAAAGAGATGGTGATACAAGTGCAATATGGATAGTAGATATAGGTTTTTGTAATCTGTAAATATAAAAACAGCAAGGTAGCAAGTGGTAAAAGTGAGCACAAATGGTATTGCAATGCTAGGAAACAAGGCCTAGGGTTCATACTTTCACTAGTGCAAGTTCTCTCAACAATAATAACATAATTGGATCATATAAGTATCCCTCAACATGCAACAAAGAGTCACTCCAAAGTCACTAATAGCGGAGAACAAACGAAGAGATTATGGTAGGGTACGAAACCACTTCAAAGTTATCCTTTCTAATCGATCTATGCAAGAGTCCATAGTAAAATAACATGAAGCTATTCTTTCCGTTCGATCTATCATAGAGTTCGTACTATAATAACACCTTAAGACACAAATCAACCAAAACCCTAATGTCACTTAGATACTCCAATGTCACCTCAAGTATCCGTGGGTATGATTATACAATATGCATCACACAATCTCAGATTCATCTATTCAACCAACACAAAGAACTTCAAAGAGTGCCCCAAAGTTTCTACTGGAGAGTCAAGACGAAAACGTGTGCCAACCCCTATGCATAAGTTCATGAGGTCACGGAACTCGCAAGTTGATCACCAAAACATACATCAAGTGGATCACGTGATAACCCATCGTCACCACAGATAAGCACATGCAAGACATACATCAAGTGTTCTCAAATCCTTAAAGACTCAATCCGATAAGAAAAAATCTATGGGAAAACTCAATTCATCACAAGAGAGTAGAGGGGGAGAATATCATAAGAACCAACTATAATAGCAAAGCTCACGGTACATCAAGATCGTGCCAACTCAAGAACACGAGAGAGAGATCAAACACATAGCTACTGGTACATACCCTCAGCCCCGAGGGAGAACTACTCCCTCCTCGTCATGGAGAGCACAGGGATGATGAAGATGGCCACAGGAGAGGGATTCCCCCCTCCGGCAGGGTGCCGAAATGGGTCTAGATTGGTTTTCGGTGGCTACGGAGGCTTCTGGCGGCGGAACTCCCGATCCATTGTGCTCTCCGATGTTTTTAGGGTATATGGACATATTAGGAGAAAGAAGTCAGCCAGGGGAGCCACGAGGGGCCCACGAGGGTGGGGGCGCGCCCAGGGGGGTAGGGCGCGCCTCCCTGCCTTGTGCCTTCCTCGAAGCTTCCCTGACGTCTACTCCAAGTCTCCTGGATTGCTTCCGTTCCAAAAATAACTCTGCCGAAGGTTTTATTCCGTTTGGACTCCGTTTGATATTCCTTTTCTTCGGAACACTGAAATAGGCAAGAAAACATCAATTTGGGCCGGGCCTCCGGTTAATAGGTTAGTCCCAAAAATAATATAAAAGTGTTTGGTAAAGCCCATAAACATCCAAAACAGATAATATAATATCATGGAACAATCAAAAATTATAGATACGTTGGGAGACGTATCAGTCTCCCCTGTTAATCGGGAGCAGCCCACCCTCGCACAATCGTTCACCTAGGCTGCACAGAATCCCAGCCTCTGCTCGCTGGCCCCCACGGACTCAAAACCCCACCCGTCATTCTCAACTGAAGCGGCTGCGAACGTAAAAATAATGGACGGTTGACCAATCGCCAGCAGCCAAATAAACACTGTGGTAACTCAATCGAGCGGTGAAAAATGCATAATGCGCGCGATGGCTCAAGATGAGCGGGTAGTCTAGCAAGGTTTATAGGTTATATATGCCACCATTGTATATACCCTTAGAGCAACTCCAACCCACATAGTTTGCGGGCGTCCGTTTGGGCCCAGCGGACAAAAAACCGTTTGGGTATGCCACACCCTTCCCGATGAAAAGGACCACGTTTTGACCATACATGGTTGTCGAGAAGTCTGTTTCCTCCATTTTGTGTTACACCAGATCCCGTTTTGGCTGTTATGTCCAAGCTGGTTGGCTCCCAATGAATAGGATGTGTTCTGATCAAGTCGCTTCATTCACGATGAACAGGACGCGTTTCGACCCAGTTGCTTGGCTCCCAGTAAACATGATGTTGTTTTCTCTGTTTTGGCCCAACCGGTTGGCTACCAATGAATAGCAGGCCGTTGCTGCCGTCTGTTGCCTATCCATGTACATGAGCCCTAGCCGTACGTATGTGCATGTACGTGTTCGAGACCATGTCCGTATGTATGTACATGCCCATATTTTTTGCAGCGTGGTTGTACGTACGTGTACTCGATTTAGACATGACTATGTGGACTGCTATGTAGGGGACTGTACTATGACATGTGCCGCTGGTTGCTCGGCCACAATTCATCCTTGCAGAGACATCGATCAATCAATATGTATGTACATGTTCGCGACCAGACAGACAACGCTACGTACGCTTGGACAGGGTGGGTCCCAGCTGTCATGGGGAAGAAACTTTTTTCTACGCAATAAGAAGGAACTTTCTTGCGTGCGAAGATTGTAGCTGGTGGGTCCAACCTGTTAGAGGGAGGAATCATTTATTACTCATAATAAGGAGGCACTAGCTTACGTGCGAAGATGTAGCTAGTGGTTCCTAGCTGTCAGCCTCTCCACGTACTCCACGTTGGCTCTCATTGTTGACCACACATTGTCGAACGCACCACGATGGTGGACGACGAGGAGGCTTAATATGGGAATGATCTGGAGTCATGGAAGAAGGGACACTGGAGTCCCTAGCGATGGGGAGTACGAGGGACTGGTATGACTGCGGGGTGAGGCTGCTGTCGGTGTCAAAACCGGCGGATCTCGGGTAGGGGGTCCCGAAATGTGCATCTAGGATCGATGGTAACAGGAGACGGGGGACACGATGTTTACCCAGGTTCGGGCCCTCTCTATGGAGGCAATACCCTACTTCGTGCTTGATTGATCTTGATGAATATGAGTACTCCAAGAGTTGATCTACTACGATATCATAATGGCTAAACCCTAGAAGTGTAGCGTATGAATATGGTAATGAGTATATGTGGTGTCCTTTCCGGACTATCCCCTTCGATTTATATAGGCACCGAGGGGATCTAGGGTTTACATGGAGTCGGTTACATAAGAAGGAATCTTCGGTCGCCAAGCTCGCCTTCCACGCCAAGTAGAGTCCAATCCAGACACAGTGCAGTCTTTGGCCTTCATGTCTTCACAGTCCATCTATCTGGCCCATGGATAACAGGCTGAACGCCCGAGGTCCCCTTAGTCCAGGACTCCCTCAGTAGCCCCCGAACTAGTCTTCAATAGCAAGGTGCTCGGCACACATATTGTCTTCGACATTGCAAGGCACGTTCCTCCTTCACTGATCCCCAAGTAATGTATTCGGCCATTGATCCAATGTCGCCTCCTCGGCTTCTGTGTGTTTGAATAATCTTCGTCCTCCATGTGTCGAGTGAATGTGGAAAGTCAGTGTATTTTTGCGAATAACACCCATCCATGCGAGGAAGAGCACCTATTTAAAGAGATTGGATCCCAGATCCATTCAGCGCTTTGTAGAAGAAATCCCCAGAGACTGCTTAGGACAAACCATTCCAGCATGGCTAGTGTTCCCAGCTCATCCGCTCGTCCTGGCCCAGAGAAAGGCGAGTGGGAGAGGTGTTCCGTGTCTCATAGCCGATTGACAAAGTTGCAAACGCAGGGATTCCTTCCCCATATAGATCTAGTCCCTATTCGAACGGGGCTAGCTTTCTTCAATGAGGGGACTCGGGCAGAGGACTTCCCCAATCCGTCCGGGGGGAGCGAGTGTGTTTTGTCCCCTACCTGCTAAGAGGTGTTGGATTTCCAATCCATCCGTTCCTCCGAGGGCTTCTGGAATACTATGGCCTCCAGCTGCACAACTTCACTCCGGCCTCTATTCTGCATATTGCAGGTTACGTCGCTTTATGCGAACTTTTCCTGGGCGTCGAGGCTCATTTTGAGTTGTGGAGGAAGTTGTTCTGTCTTGTCCCGCACAATCATGAAGGGTCAATATTTGGAGTGGGCGGAGCCGAAATATGGCGCTTCGCCAATACCGGATATCCACCCGGCACACCAAGGAATGCACCTGATGAATGGCCCTCCGAATGGTTTTATATAGAGGATGTTGAGCTTCCTGACCCGATTCGAAAGGGTCTTCCTGAATGTGCGCGCGTCCCGCTGAAGAAACACCACAGTTGGCGTCCCCGGAGTCTTGAAGCGGAAGACGGCGCGGAGGTTCGTCAGCTGATGAGCAGGATAAAAGAGCTCACCTAGTCCAGACTCATAGTAATCGAGGTTATGGCGATTTCCATAGTGCGAGGGGTTCAGCCGCTCCAATACAGAGGGCTTCCCATGTGGCAATACAATGGGGAGGACGATGCCTCTCGCTGCGGCCGGAAAGGTCTGGATACCCCTGCCGCTTTGGCTAAGATATTAGCCGAACTGTTCAAAGGGGAGGAAAAGGAATTTCTCCGCATCAAATGTAGATACGGGTACTCTATGTATAACCCTCCCAGCTGGGTAAGGCCCCGACCCCTCTAGTTTTACTTCTTCCATCTCCGAATTGCCTTTGATAAACTTCTAGCCTATTTGCTTATGACAACACTGGCGAAAGGTCACCGAGGGATTTTATAGTCCCACCCCACAGCCGGAGGACCACAAGCGGGAGCTCGATCCTGGGTTCGAAGAGGATCCAGATATATTTGTGGTGCTTGCGGAGGGGGTGTCGGTGTCAAAACTGGCGGATCTCAGGTAGGGGGTCCCGAACTGCGCGCCTAGGCTGGATGGTAACAGGAGGCAGGGTACACAATGTTTTACCCAGGTTCGGGCCCTCTTGATGGAGGTAAAACCCTACGTCCTGCTTGATTAATATTGATGATATGAGTAGTACAGGAGTAGATCTACCACGAGATCAGAGAGGCTAAACCCTAAGCTAGCCTATGGTATGATTGTATGTTATGGTTGTTGTCCTACGGACTAAAAACCCTTCGGTTTATATAGACACCGGAGAGGGTTAGGGTTACACAAGGTCGGTTACAAAGGAGGAGATATCCATATCCGTATTGCCTAGCTTGCCTTCCACGCCAAGTAGAGTCCCATCCAGACACGAGATGAAGTCTTCAATCTTGTATCTTCATAGTCTAACAGTCCGGCCAAAGGATATAGTCCGGCTGTCCGGAGACCCCCTAATCCAGGATTCCCTCAGTAGCCCCTGAACCAGGCTTCAATGACGATGAGTCCGGTGCGCAGTATTGTCTTCGGCATTGCAAGGCGGGTTCCTTCTCCGAATACATCACAGAAGAATTTGAATACGAGGATAGTGTCCGACCCTGCAAAATAAGTTCCACATTCCACCGCAGAGAGAATAATGTTTTTGTAGATCTAATTTGCTGGCTTGTTTTGGCAGCACGACGTTATGCCATGGCCCGGTGATTATTCAAACCGTTTCTTTTAACCAGCTCCACACATAATGTCAGGCGGTTTCTTGACACGTCTTGCTGAAGCGGAGATCGTGTTCCCCCCAATTCCTGGATTCTCATTAATGCGGTTGTGGGCAACCCAACCGTGTCTAGGACTCCTATATTATAGGCAAGTCCTAAACGGCTACGGAGAGGACGCTTGATATTCACCCTCTTTATAAAGGGACAAGTTTTTCGCTTTTCCCTCTCATGCTCAATCGAACCCTTCCCCCGCCTCAAGTTCTAACACCCAAAGCCCAGGTTAGGTGCTCCGGATCTTCAATCATGTCCGGATCCAGCCTTCAAGGACGATGGATGCCCTCCTCCGTTACGGAAGGGGACATTAAGAAGTTGAGGGAGGCCAGATACCTGACCGCCGAGGTTTCGCATCGGCTGCCTGCTCGAGGGCAGATCATCCCTACTCCCGAACCCAACGACAATGTTGTGTTCGTCTCCCACTTCCTCCAAGGTCTAGGCCTCACTTTCGTCAGGGGTTTGATGTTCTATTACGGGCTAGATTTCCACGATCTAGCTCCGGACTCCTTTCTCCACATCTCGACATTTATTGTCGTGTGTGAGGCCTTCCTCCGCGTTACCCCTCACTTTGGCCTGTGGCTCAAGACCTTTGAAGTAAAGCCGAAGATGATCGAGGGGCAACATGCAGCGTGCGGAGGTGCATCAATAGGCAAGATGGCAGGAGCTCCATGGCCGAAAGGTTCCTTTCCATAGGTGTCCGAATTATGGCAACGGGAGTGGTTTTACGTCACAGCTCCCAGAAGTGTGAAGTGGGCGGCTGCCCCAGCTTTCCGCTCGGGCCCCCCACCACAACTGATGTCATGGATTAGCAGAGGTCTGAGCTGGGGTCCAACCAAGGATGTGCCTATACTGCAAAGCCGCATCCGAGATCTCTTCGAGGGAGATTTTCATTTGGCTATGGTAATACGAGTTATGCTGGTTCGTCAAGTCCAGCCTTGCAGACGCCGGCCCCTTCGCTTGTGGGAGTTCAACCCAGAGGGACCGCATGCCATTCAAAGTTTCCTCGGTCTGACGCACGAGGAGATGTACAAGTCATTCTTAGGACCTCAAGTAGAGTGTCCGGATATTACCGAGGACGTGGGCCTGAGCAGTAACCGCGCCGCCGAACAAGTAAGAAATCCTCTAGCCGAACACACTGTCTTTTATTCGTCACAAAGTTATTTCTGAGAATTCACTTTTTGACCAGGACTGGCTAACAAAGGCGAAGATGATTCGGTGTTTGGCCCCCCTCCCTGAGGGTTTGGAAAATCCGGTATTGGAAAAGATGCTCGAGGTCGCACCTTGTCCGGAGCCCTCGAAGGAAGATACCGGGGGGGGGGGATAATACGGGCGGACGCGGGCCCCCATCGCTCCCGTTTCAACCGAGGGAATGAGCATCTCCATGAAGGAGGACAACCGAGGGAGGAAAAGGACTGCTTCCGAGGATCCGTAAGCCGAAGCCTCCAAACGGGAGAAGAAGTCTCCCACAGAGGGTCCTGCCTCGGGGGGTGCTTTTGCCGCACAAAGTCCGCGGGGGGATCAGCCCTCCAACGAGTCGTAAGTGATCCAAAATACTTTAATAGTAAAGGTATGCTATCTTTTTTCTGAGAAAATACCCACCGCATATATATTGCAGTTCAGGCCTTAGCCCCTCTCAAATGAGCTCGTCTTCAGGGGATCTTCCAGAGATGATGGAGAGCGAAACGCCTCCCCCGGACTCCTCCACTCAAGAAGCGGGCGACCCCGAAGTGTCGTCACGGAGGGCCTCTCTGGATCCGGTGAGGCCAGAAGATAATCCCATAGACCCCCGAAGTCCCCAGCGTCCGGCTCCCGAAGAGAGCAGACAAAAGAGTCCGGCACCGTCTGGTGTGCGGTCAAACGTTCTGAGAGAGTTGGTGGGACGAGCGGCCATCTTAGAAGAACACCGTATGCTGATGGGTACGGTGATGGAGAGAATCTCGTCCGCCGAAAGCGGATTACATGAAGCCTTTATGAGTCTACTGACAGGCTTTGAGGTACGTGAGATAATATGTGATAGTACTGCACATGTTAGGTGTGCCCTGTGTAGATAGTAGCCCCTGAGACTCTGGTTGTCGTCGAGAACGGCGGCGAACAGAGGATCATATTCCCAGGAAATAACCAGACTGCCCCTATGTGTAGGTGGTGGAAGCTCCGGTGGCTAGCCGGACTTGTGAGTTTGCCAAATTAAAACGACAACTGGATGCGGCAGACGCCGACATCGAGCTTGTTAACAAGAGGCTTGACGAGGCACAAGGTAAGTGTTATTATCTGGTGAACGCCACATAGTAAGAGCAGCAAGATGCCAGTATCTTTAATATGTTGTGACTGCAGATGGAGCTGCCACCATGGAAACCTTGCAGGCAGAACTTGCCTAAGCCAAGGAACAAGCGAGGATTAGTAATGCCGCTGCTTTGAAGGCGGCCGAAGAGTTGAAAGCCGAGAAGGCCGCACATTGCCAGAGCTAAGAGAAGATGGCCAAGCTGGCCGTACAATTAAAATACACTGCCGACCGTTGCCAGGTCCTTGAAAAAGAAAACCGAGCGAAGGCAATGGACCTTGAGAAGGCCATGGTGGCAGACAAGGACACCCTTTCTGCTATGAGAGCAAAGAAGGAGGAGCTGCGGGAAGCCAGGGATATTGCGGCTGGGAAACCTTTCATGTTACGAAGGAAGTTCGGAGATCCATGGTATGCCCCTGTGGATTGGCTGTGGAGTTCGGCAGATGCGTATATGGATTTGGCGGCGAGCGCTGCCGATGCAGCCAAGTACTTCCAAGGCCAGACAGATCGTGAGGTGGACAAGCTGTTCTGGTCGCAATTCCACGTTCTAGAGCATCCGCTTTCATTGACTGACCAGCTAGTCCAATGGGCCGAACTGAATAGGTTGTCCGGACTCGCCATGAGGTCTGTTGTGGATCAGCTATGGCCGGAAAAGCCAAAGCCGAACAGCTATTTCAACTTAGTGCAGCAGTTCCTTGGTGCGGTGCCGCGTATTAATGCGATGAAGAGGTCGGCGTGCATAGAAGGCTCGCGGATGGCCCTTGCCCGTGTTAAAGCATACTGAGCGGAGATGGACACTACCACTGTTGCGGCGCAGGGTTCGGCCATAGGCCGAGTGGCTGCCGAGCATTATTTCGAGGAAGTTCTCGAGGGTGCTCGTTTGATAGAGGCCCAGTGCTCAAAGAATATTATGTTTGAGTGATATGTATTCTCATTGTAAACACACTGCTTTTATGAGGTTTTTATAAGGCTATGTTTATACTTTTGCCTGAAAGTAGTATGATGCCTCATGTGCGGCCGTTTATGTATACATGTGTATAACCTGAAAGATTGCAGCCGTCGGCTTCAACCCCCACGCATATAATGCGGAGGTGCTCGCAAAAAACACGTGTTCACACTTAACCCAACGTCTTGGTCCTATTAAGGAGGTGATAGCGTAGCGAGCGAGGCAACCGGACTATAATGCTTTAACACTTTCACTTAGCCATAGGAGTTTGACAGTGGGGCTACTAGATAGCCCCTGGTGGCTCCGCACTCTCCCGATCGCGGGGTGCGTACATGCCTGGCCGGAAAACGGCCCTTCGTTAAGGCGGAGGAATTCTAACATTCCGATAGGTCATCGAGTGGTTGACTAGTCTCACGCTATATCATGACAGTCAGTTTTCGGCTTCTCTACTGATGTGCTCGTCTGGATGAACCAGGGCACAATCGCAGTAGTTCTCCTGGTGCTACCTTAAATGATAAAGCGGAACGTAAGGCACCAAAACACAGGAGCCAGGCAAACCCAACATTTGACCAAAGACAATGATTCGGAGCTGATGCATATAAGGCCAAAGTCGCGACGTCGAACACTCCCTAAGGTATTCGGTCTTGGTATAAACCAAGCCTGAATAGTGCCCTTTGTAAGAAGCCCCTTGTGTCCAGGTACGTGCATTATTCTGACGTGGCCACATGCCAAGACGTCAGCATCCTTCTCAACTGTGCTGAGAATTCGGTGGATATGTATCAACAAGAGACAGTAAAAAAGGTTTATGCAGGGTCTTAATCTAAAAAGAATCCTTGGAGTGGGTCCCTGCTGCACGTCTGCGCCTGTGTCTCCGTTGTGCCATATCCTGGATGGGTGTAGCACGATGATCATCTATAAAAGATAGGAACTTAGGTGAAAAAGTTGTCGTGCAAAAAGATAGTTTTTAAAGAAACCATGTATAATTCAAGATGAGTAAAAATTGCCACTTGTCTACGCGCATTGAGCCCCTTGTATTTGTAATAGGGGTGTGACCATTGATCCGGTATGAATTACATATAGCCGCGTTGGACTCGTCTAACCGTGTCCGGGGTCTTGATGACCTGTTAAATGCCTTAGTTGGTGAGGCCGTTTTTAGTGTGCGGCTGCCAAGGCAGCCGCACTCTCTTCGGCGCGCAAAGATCGCTTAATACTTCCGTTTACTGTAATGATGCCACGTGGGACGGGCATTTTGAGTGTGAGGGAAGCATATTGCGGTATTACATTAAAGCGAGCGAAAGCTTCGCGTCCGAGTAGTGCTTGATAGCCACTTTGGAATGGAGCGATGTTGAAGGTTAAATGTTCGCTATGGAAGTTATCGGGGAAGCCGAATATAACCTTTAGTAGTAGGGAGCCCGTGCAATGAGCCCCTGGGCCTGGCGTTACTCCTTTAAAGGTAGTATTGCTATGGAAAATTTTTATTGGGTCTATCCCCATTTCGCGGATTGTGTCCTGGTATATCAGGTTTAGACTGCTTCCACCGTCCATCAGGACTCGTGTGAAGTGGTATCCGTCAATTATTGGGTCTAATACCAGGGCAGCCCATCCTGCATGCCGGATATTTGTTGAGTAATCACGATGGTCGAAAGTGATCGGTTGAGACGACCAGTGGCAGGACTCCGCGGTGATAGGCCCTTGGGCATATTTTTCTGGTAGTGCCGTTTTGTTTCTTCCTTTGATCACGTGTAACACGTTTACTGTTTTGACTTCTGGTGGAAATTTGTTTTGTTCCCCAGTGTCTTGCTTCAGAGGCTCATCCTCGTCTTCGCTTGGTGTATCCTCCCCCTTGTGTACGGCGTTGAGCTTGCTGGACTGCTTGAAGACCCAACATTCTCTGTGGGTATGATTAGCGGGTTTACCAGGGGTGCTATGGATCTGACATATTTGGTCCAGAATTTTGTTTAGGCTGGACAGTTCGTCTCTGGCGCCTTTAGAGGGTGGCTTTTGCTGACCTGGCCGAGAGCTTTTGAATCCGGTGTTTACTGTCGTGCTCTTCGTGCTGTCTTATTTATTCCGGCGTTTGTTATTGCTCTTGCGCCGTGATTTCCCATTTCCATCTCTAACTTCAGATGTACTGGGGTCGCTGGTGCTGCATCTGGCTAGCCAGCTATCCTCAACCGCGCAAAAGCGGGTCATGAGGCTTGTTAATGCTGCCATTGTTCTCGGCTTTTCTTGGCCGAGGTGTCTGGCAAGCCATTCATCACGGACGCTACGCTTAAAAGCTGCCAAGGCTTCGGTGTCCGGACAGTCGACAATTTGGTTCTTTTTAGTAAGAAACATGTTCCAAAGTTTTCGGGCTGACTCTCCGGGCTATTGAGTTATATGACTCAAATCGTCCGCGTCCGGAGGTCGGACATAAGTCCCTTGAAAATTTGCCCGGAAAGCGTCTTGAAGCTCTTCCCAGCTTCCAATGGAGTTTTCGGGGAGGCTTTTAAGCCAGTGACGAGCTGGCCCTTTGAGCTTGAGGGGTAAGTACTTGATGGCGTGGAGATCATCTCCTCGAGCCATATGGATATGGAGGATATAGTCCTTAATCCAGACCCCAGGGTCTGTTGTTCCGTCGTATGCCTCTATGTTTACGGGTTTGAATCCCTCTGGAAATTCATGGTCCAACACCTCATCGGTGAAACATAGGGGGTGTGCGGCACCCCTGTATCTGGGTGTGCCGCCTTGTTCGGATGTTTGTTGTGTTACATTGTATGCTGGGGTGCGCTTGCGTGGTCCACAGATGGATCTGGTTGCGCCGTCCTTTTGGTGCAAGCCTTCGCGTGGATCGCGTATTGTCTGGTGAGTGGCATTGTTTGCTGCTCTATGTTGGCCGTGAGGTCGTCTATCCGGCCAGGTGGCTGTTTTGATTTTTGGTTGTGGGGGGTCTGAGGCCTCCTCATCGAATTCAGGTAGTAACTTCCACTTTGGGTAGCTCTTGGTGGCGCGATTGTCGCCGTACTTCGCTGCTGTGTTGAGTACTTTACTCCATATGATTTGCAGTGTGTCATGCGCAGCCTTGAGCCTTTGCTTCTGCTTTTTCAGACTCCTCGCGGTGGCAACAAGCCTTTGACGGGCATTCTGCTGCTCCGGGTGCCTGTCCGGCGTTATGTCGCCCAGACTATTATCTTTGACAGAATTGGTTTGTTCGGTTTGATTCTCTGTATTGCCGTGGTCCTGTAGTGGTTCGCCCTGCTCCAACGCCGGGTCTGTATGATCGTTATTTCTGCCGAGGCGGGATTTGGGGTGGCGCTTGCGCCGCCGCTTTGACTGCTTCTCGAGGGAAAAAGCCTTCGGTGCGTCCTTCCGTTCCTCGTCGTCGTCTTCTTTTGGTGTGTCCACCATGTATACGTCATATGATGAAGTGGACGTCCAGCGCCCTGTGGGCGGTGGTTCCTCTTCGCCTCCCGCATCGTCGGCCATACCATCGATGTCTTCGGAGTCGAAGTCGAGCATGTCATTTGAGTCATCGACAGTGGCTATTAAGTAGGTGGTGGGTGGGCGTCGAATTTCTTCGTCGTCCGCATCCCAATCCTGTTAACCATAATTCGGCCAGGGCTCTCCTGACAAAGAGAGAGACCTTAGCTAATTCAGAATGTCGCCGAAGGGCGAGTGCTGAAAGATATCCGCGGCGGTGAATTCCATGATCGGTGCCCAATCGAATTTGATTGGCAGGGGCGCGGGCGGTTCGGAGTCAGAAAAAGAGTCCGTCACCTTGGAGTCATGGGCTGCGCAGAGGGTTAGGCTGGTGTTTGGCTCAATCACCGTTGAGACTGCAGCCCCTGAGGCGGTGTCTAACCACCCGTCCTCGTTTGGCATAGTTGGCTCTGAGCTAAAGGTCGGAGGTGATGCGGGCGCGGCCTCTAGGGTACTGTTCGGCGGCAGAGCTAGGTCATACCCATCGTAGCTTTCAATCTGCTCCAGATGGCCAAGCGAATTAGCCCGCAGTGCAAAGCCGCCGAATATGAAGATCTGTCCGGGGAGAAAAGTCTCACCCTGGACCGCATCTCTATCGATGATAGTAGGAGCCATCAAGCCTAACAGTGACGACCCAGAGGAACTCTCAATGAAAGCACCAATATCGGTGTCAAAACTGGCGGATCTCGGGTAGGGGGTCCCGAACTGTGCGTCTAGGCCGGATGGTAACAGGAGGCAGGGGACACAATGTTTTACCCAGGTTCAGGCCCTCTTGATGGAGGTAAAACCCTACGTCTTGCTTGATTTATATTGATGATATGAGTAGTACAAGAGTAGATCTACCACGAGATCAGAGAGGCTAAACCCTAGAAGCTAGCCTATGGTATGATTGTATGTTATGGTTGTTGTCCTACGGACTAAAAACCCTTTGGTTTATATAGACACCGGAGAGGGTTAGGGTTACACAAGGTCGGTTACAAAGGAGGAGATATCCATATCCGTATTGCCTAGCTTGCCTACCACGCCAAGTAGAGTCCCATCCGGACACGAGACGAAGTCTTCAATCTTGTATCTTCATAGTCTAATAGTCGGGCCAAAGGATATAGTCCGGCTGTCCGGAGACCCCCTAATCCAGGATTCCCTCAGGGGTGATTTACCAGACGAGCTACGATGGCACAGAAGTGGCCATCATCGCCGACTACCCCGGTCTTCTTCCAACTTCACACGTAAGTGATCCGGACACACCTTATTCAAAAGAGATCTCTCCTTCCTTCTTACCCACCGCACTATCTTGTGCTCAAAAGGGGAAGGGTTCGGCACGCCGTACTACTCCAAGGGTACCTCTAAAGAGAGCGTCCCTCACTCCGGGCGAGCCTTCCAAGAGGAAAGCAAACAAAGATACGGTCGTGCCCTCATCGAAGAGGTAGGAATTCTCCAACCTGCACCTGAGCAGTCACGTCCAACCGTGACCTTCCTGTTATTCATGTGTCAGGAGAAAGACGCGTCGGACCGTGTCCGGAGGCTCGAGCGGCCATACTTCCCGCAGCCAGGATTCAAATCCTGCCATGAAGACGGGGGCAGATACGGAGGCGAAGCCGGACTGTCCTCCGGCCGAGGACTCGGATGATGTATCTGTCACCAACTCGGAAGTGGAGAGTGCGATGAATCATCGGTGCCGCTAGGCCATTTTACGAGACCCTGGCTTTTCAGGAGAGTCGTTTAACGCCTTCAACTTGGCCAATGCGTACATCCGAGCTACTCGAGATGGGATTAACAGGGCCACAAAGCAACATTTGAAAGATGTGCAGGTAAATTTATTTTGTCTGACTATGATAACCATATGCCAGTAGCCCCCAAGACTTAAAGGAGTTGAAACAACTGATTTAAGGATCAATGTATGACCAGGTGCTTACGTAGAAGAACCCCCAGCTAGCTCAGGAGCTAGAAAAGTGTCAGCGCCAGCTGCTTGCTGCCAATGCCGAACTGGAGAAATACAAGGCATCTCCCGGTAATGTTTCCTTCTATCAAAAATTCATAATGATACACCGATAGTGCGAATCTGGATGCTAATCTTTGTGTTCGGCCGTTAGACCAAGTGCAAGAGCAGCTTGACGCCGCTCGAAGCGAAGAACACGGAGCCAAAAAGCTACTAGCAGTGGGCGAGCATGTATTGACAAAAGTCGTTCAAGAGAAAAAGAAACTCCAGGACTCGAACTCCAAACTGGGCGAAGAACTGAAAGATGTGCGAGCTCAGCTAGCTGATTCTGTGAAGGAGAACATGAAGCTGTGAGGCGGCATATTCAGTATGTGGCCACTTTTGTTTTATAACAGTTTTGGAGGTAACGGTAGCTGACATAGCTGTAATTGCAGGTGTTTTGACGAATCGCCCAGAAGAGGAGGTGTCCGGATCATCAAGTGATCTTCTGCAAGGGCTGTCGCAGTTGCACGAGCAAGCTCGGCAGGCGATGCGGAGTGTAGCCAAGGCTTTATGGACATCCGAACCCCCTCCAGGAAGCATGGAGAAGCTGGTAAAGCTATTCAATGGAGCGCGGCGGCGTATCCGGCTATGGAAAGTATCAGCATGCCGAGAGGGTGTGCGAGAGGCGTGGGCCATGGTGAAGACGCGATATACCAAGCTGGATCCTAATCACATGGCTGGTGTCGGACCGATAGGGTCGAATGGGGAAGAAATTCCCGTTAGTTTAGTATATGACCAAGTAGAGGTGGCCGCCAAATATTCCCAACAGGATTGTAAGTTAGACTGCCTGTTGGAAGGTGTAGAGGAGGAGGTTTTCGAGTCCAAGTGACTGTGTACTTCCCTCATCTAGCTGAATTGTATATCATTTTTCATGGCAGACCTTTTCGTTTCAACCTCCGGTCCCGAAGGTGCGGAGTGTTTCCGAATACCGTCGCAGCCGAATAGGCTGGGGTATGCCTGGAAAACTAGGCATAGGGGTCATAGTTGCTTGAACAGACAAGTTGTATTCGGCTTGCTATGTTATATTACATTGATATCGTATGAAATATCTTCCAGAGAGAATAGTTCCGTTAAGGGTTCCTTTCCCTGGGTGTGCATGCATTTAATGCACATGTCCGAATGGTGAAGTGAGCACCATGGTTTGTATAACTTCTGGGGGTGCATAATGTAGTGAGCTTTAAAAACATCTTTAATTCGCCGACCGAATATTCCCTTAAGAACACTAGCTTTCGGCTTCACCCAGTCTGAGGTACACATCCGGATGACCCGGCGGTAATAATCGCAGAGGTGCTCCCTTTATGCCCTAGCCAAACTAACGGGAACGTAGGGCATAAGCATAGGAGCCAGGAAACCCAGCTTGGCCAAAACTTAAGTCATATCGATGCATATAATGGCAAAGAAAAGGTACATATGGAAAAACTCATATGTGAGGAGCTTGATGCTCAAGGAATGACAAGAACTTCTGTCTGAGAAGCCCCCAAGTACAAGTGGTGTACATTTTTAAAGATGTATGTGCCAATGGTGTGCAGTCTAGCCGCACCAAAGCTTTAAAGCAAGAAAGAAGAAAGTAATCGGAAAAGAGAGAAAAATAATGGAAACTATAGGGGAGGAGGAGACGAACAAGGGGTTTAGTGCTAGGCGTAGAATCTCCGGAGTCTGGCTGCCTTCCAGGGGTTCGACTCGAGGAGATTGTCTGATGCATCACGAAGACGGTACGCTCCTCCGGTGAGAACTTCGTCAATTATGAAGGGACCCTCCCATTTGGGCTTCAGTTTGTCCTTTTTATTCTCCGGGAGCCGTAGAACGAGTTCGCCAACATTGTAAGTCTTGGCCTGTACGTCTCTGCTTTGATATCTTCGAGCCTGCTGTTGGTAAACTACTGAACGGGCTTTTGTGACATAGCGTTCCTCCTCCAGGGCATCTAGGCTGTCCTGCCGATCGAGCTCGGCTTCTCTCTCTTCGTACATACACACTCTAGGTGAGTCGTGAATAATATCGTAGGGCAATACGACCTCTACACCATACACCATGAAGAAAGGTGTGTACCCGGCAGTACGGTTGGGCGTAGTCCGCAGCCCCCAGAGTACGGAGTCGAGCTCCTCAACCCAGTGCTTGTCTGATTCTTTCAAAGACCGCACTAGTCTGGGCTTGATGCCGCTTATAATAAGACCGTTGGTGCGTTCGACTTGACCGTTGGTTTGTGGGTGGTAGACGGAGGCGTAATCTAGTTTAATACCCAGATTAGTACACCAGGTTTTTACCTCGTCGGCTGTGAAATTGGAGCCGTTGTTAGTGATGATGCTGTGTGGGACACGATAATGGTGCACAACATCGGATATGAAGTCCATCACCTGGCCGGACTCATCCGTTTTGACCGGTTTAGCCTCTATCCACTTAGTGAATTTGTCCACCATAACCAGGAGATATTTTTTCTTATGGCTTCCTCCTTTAAGGGGTCCAACCATGTCGAGTCCCCAGACTGCGAAAGGCCAAGTTATGGGGATTGTTTGTAGGCAGTGGGGGGCATATGGCTTTGATTGGCAAAGAGTTGGCATCCGACGCAACGTTGGACAAGGTCATGTGCATCTGCTTGGGCCGTCGGCCAATAAAACCCGGTATGGAAGGCCTTGCTAAGAAGGGCCCGAGCTGCGGCATGGTGACCGCCGAGTCCGGCATGAATTTCAGCCAAGAGCTACCGCCCCTCTTCCTCGGATATACATCGTTGAAGGACTCTGGTGGCACTTTTCTTGTAGAGCTCTCCATCATGAACCTTGTAGGCCTTTGACCGCCGGACAATGTAGCAGGCCTCATTCTGGTCCTCAGGAAGCTCCTTCCTATTAAGGTAGGCCAGGAAGGGTTCGGTCCATGGGGCAATGGCTGCCATGATGAGATGCGCCGACGGTGTTATGTCGGTGTTTCCGGGATCTGGGGTTATGTTTCGGTCCCGACTAGTATTGCAGTTTTTCCCCCTACCACACCACGGATGGCTTAAAGAGCCTTTCTAGGAAGATATTAGGTGGGACGGGGTCGCGCTTAGCGCCAATACGAGTAAGAACATCCGCCGCTTGATTACTTTCTCTTGCCACATGATGGAACTCGAGCCCCTCGAACCGGGCCGCCATTTTCATGACTGTGTTACGATACGCTGCCTTCTTCGGATCTTTAGTGTTGAAATCTCCGTTTATTTGAGATATTGCAAGGTTTGAGTCCCCGCGCACATCTAGTCGTTGTATGCCCATGGAGACAGCCATCCGGAGACCATGCAATAAGGCCTCGTATTCGGCTGCATTATTGGAGTCTGTGTATAGTATTTGGAGAACGTACTGGACGATGTCTCTGGTAAGGGACGTTAAAACGACACCCTCTCCTAACCCTGCCAGCATTTTGGAGCCATCGAAGTGCATGACCCAATTGGAGTATGTGCCGTACTCTTTAGGGAGTTCGGCCTCTGTCCATTCGGCGATGAAGTCGGCCAATACTTGGGATTTGATAGCTCGACGTGGTTTATATGTAATGTCAAATGGCAGGATCTCAATGGCCCATTTGGCAATCCAGCCCGTAGCATCGAGGTTGTTTATAATGTCATTGAGTGGTACTTCGAAGGACACCATGATCGAACACTCCTGGAAGTAGTGATGGAGCTTTCTGGATGCCATGAAGAACGCGTATGCTATTTTTTAATAATGAGGGTACCGGGATTTGGATGGTGTAAGGACAGTAGATACATAGTATACTGGCTTTTGAAGCAGGAATTTATGTCCGTCCTGTTCTCGTTCAACGATGAGTACGGCGCTCACCACCTGATGTGTTGCCGACATGTATAATAACATCGGTTCACCGGCGTTTGGTGCGGCCAGGATTGGATTGCTTGCAAGAAGGGTTTTTATTTCTTCCAGTCCAGCTGTTGCTGCATCCGTCCACTCAAAGTGGTCGGTTAGCCGTAGAAGGCGATAGAGTGGCAGTGCCTTTTCTCCTAATCTAGAGATAAAGCGGCTTAGAGCTGCCACGCAACCTGCAAGTTTTTGGACTTGTTTAAGGTCTGTTGGCTTAGCCAATTGTGACAAAGCTCGGATTTTGGCTGGGTTTGCTTCGATTCCCCTATTGGAGATGATGAAGCCCAACAGTTTTCCAGCGGGGACACCGAAGACACACTTTTCCGGGTTGAGCTTGATGTCATACGCCCTGAGGTTGTCGAATGTAAGACGTAAGTCATCTATTAGTGTTTCCACGTGCCTGGTTTTGATGATGACATCATCAACGTAAGCTTCTACTGTTTTGCCAATCTGTTTCTCCAGGCATGTTTGAATCATGCGTTGATATGTGGTGCCGGCGTTCTTGAGCCCAAAGGGCACGATATTGAAGCAGAATGGCCCGTATGGGGTAATAAATGCTGTTGCAGCTTGATCGGATTCCTTCATTTTGATTTGATGGTATCCGGAGTATGCATCGAGGAAACATAGTGAGTCGTGTCCTACGGTGGCGTCAATGATTTAATCAATGCGGGGAAGGGGAAAGGGGTCCTTAGGGCAAGCCTTGTTGAGACCCTTGAAATCGACACATATGGGCCAGGATTTATCTTTCTTTGGTACCATTAGCACGTTTGCCAGCCAGTCCGGATGCTTGATTTCTCTGATGAATTCGGCCTCGATGAGCTTGGCCAGCTCCTCTCGCATGACTTGTCGCTTAGGTTCGGAAAAGTGCCGTAGTGTTTGCTTGACTGGTTTAAATACCTTTAATATGTTGAGGCTATGTTCGGCCAACTTGTGTGGGATCCCTGGCATATCCAAAGGGTGCCACGCAAATATGTCCCAGTTTTCGCGTAGGAATTCTCGTAGTGCCGCGTCGACTGCTGGGTTCAGTTGAGCTTCGATGGATGCTGTCTTCTTGGGGTCTGTTGGGTGGACCTAGAATTTGATTATTTCTTCTACCGGTTTGAACGAGGTGGATTTGGGGCGTTTGTTCAGGATCACATCATCCCTGTCCACTGTAGAGCGTAGTGCGGTTAATTCTTCGACCGTGAGGGCTTCGGATAGCGCCTCCAAGGCCAGGGATGCGGTTTTGTTTTCAGCGCGGAGTGCTATGTCCGGATCACTGACGAGAGTGATTATACCATTTGGTCCGGGCATTTTGAGCTTCATATATCCGTAGTGAGGTATAGCTTGGAAGCGTGTAAAAGCTGTTGGGGAACATAGTAATTTCAAAAAATTTCCTACGCACACGCAAGATCATGGTGATGCATAGCAACGAGAGGGGAGAGTGTTGTCCACGTACCCTCGTAGACCGAAAGCGGAAGCGTTAGCACAACGCGGCTGATGTAGTCGTACGTCTTCACGATCCGACTGATCAAGTACCGAACGTACGGCACCTCCGAGTTCAGCACACGTTCAGCCCTATGACGTCCCTCGAACTCCGATCCAGCTGAGTGTTAAGGGAGAGTTTCGTCAGCACGACGGTGTGGTGACGATGTTGATGTTCTACCGACGCAGGGCTTCCCCTAAGCACCGCTACAGTAATATCGAGGTGGACTATGGTGGAGGGGGGAACCGCACACGGCTAAAAGATCAACTTGATCAATTGTTGTGTCTATGGGGTGCCCCCTAGCCCCCATATATAAAGGAGCAAGGGCGGGTGCGGCCGGCCAGGGAGGAGGCGCGCCAACAGGAGTCCTACTCCCGATGGGAGTAGGACTCCCCCCTTTCCTAGTTGGAATAGGATTCGGGAGGGGGAAAGAGAAGGGAGAGAAGGAAAGGGGGGCGCCGCCCCCCTCTCCTTGTCCTATTCGGACTAAGGGGGGAGGGTCGCACGGCCCAGCCCTGGCCGCCTCTCCTCTTCTCCATAAAGGCCCACTAAGGCCCATTTACCTCCCGGGGGGTTCCGGTACCTCCCGGTACTCCGGTAAAATCCCGATTTCACCCGGAACACTTCTGATATCCAAACATAGGCCTCCAATATATCAATATTCATGTCGACCATTTGGAGACTCCTCGTCATGTCCGTGATCACATCCGAGACTCCGAACAACCTTCGGTACATCAAAACATATAAACTCATAATATAACTGTCATCGTAATGTTAAGCGTGCAGACCCTACGGGTTCGAGAACTATGTACACATGACCGAGACACGTCTCCGGTCAATAGCCAATAGCGGAACCTGGATGCTCATATTGTCTCCTACATATTCTACGAAGATCTTTATTGGTCAAACCGCATAAGAACATACGTTGTTCCCTTTGACATCGGTATGTTACTTGCCCAAGATTCGATCGTCGGTATCTCAATACCTAGTTCAATCTCGTTACCGGCAAGTCTATTTACTCGTTCTGTAATACATCATCCCGCAACTAACTCATTAGTTGCATTGCTTGCAAGGCTTAAGTGATGTGTATTACCGAGAGGGCCCAGAGATACCTCTCCGACAATCAGAGTGACAAATCCTAATCTCGAAATACGCCAACCCAACAAGTACCTTTGGAGACACCTGTAGATAACCTTTATAATCACCCAGTTATGTAGTGACGTTTGGTAGCACACAAAGTGTTCCTCCGGTAAACGGGAGTTGCATAATCTCATAGTCATAGGAACATGTATAAGTCGTGAAGAAAGCAATAGCAACATACTAAACGATCGGGTGCTAAGCTAATGGAATGGGTCATGTCAATCACATCATTCTCCTAATGATGTGACCCTGTTAATCAAATGACAACTCATGTCTATGGTTAGGAAACATAACCATCTTTGATCAACAAGCTAGTCAAGTAGAGGCATACTAGTGACAATCTGTTTGTCTATGTATTCACACATGTATTATGTTTCCGGTTAATACAATTCTAGAATGAATAATAAACATTTATCATGATATAAGGAAATAAATAATAACTTTATTATTGCCTCTAGGGCATATTTCCTTCAAAAGCATCCCGCCCCAACAGGGCGTGATATCCGCTGCTGAAAGTGGCCACTTGGAAGGTTATTTCTTCGGACCGATAGTTCTCCGGTGATCTGAATACCACGTCAAGTGTGATTTTGCCCGTGCACCACGCCTCCTGATTAGGAATAATTCTCCGAAAGGTTGTGTTACTTTGTTTGATGCGGCTCCTGTCTATTTCCATTTTATGGAGTGTGTCCTCGTAAATGAGATTTAGTCCGCTGCCGCCGTCCATGAGGACCTTGGTGAGTCGAAACCCATCCACGATGGGGCTGAGGACTAACGCGGCTGGTGCTCGTACTGTTCTGTACTTTGGTTCGTCACCGGCGTTGAATGTTATAGCCGTGTCATTCCATGGGTTTATTACAGCGATTTGGTAGACTTCGTTGACCTCACAAAGTGCCCTTTTGCGCTTGTTATTTGAAGCGAATGTCTCGAAGAGTGTCAATACTCTTGGGTCATCGTCTTCTAGGGGGTGTTGTTCTAGGGCGTCCTTGATAAGGATGTCCTCGCCACTCTTGGCTACCTGTCATAGTATCCAACATGCTCTAAGGTTGTGGGTTGCCACGATATCTGTGGTTGTATGTATTTTGCATGGGCCATCGAGCCACCCTTCCAGAACGGTGTGGTGCCGTATAGTGGCTTTGTGTTTTTTGACTGTTGGACTGGGTCTGCCCTGTGGGTATGCCCTTTTCGCCTGTAGGGGAAGTTGGGTTGGGGCTGGTGGTTCCCAGCGAGCTGCCTGAGTTTCCCAGGCGCTTTCCATCGCGTAGTATTTTTGTATGATGGTTGCTAAGTCTGCAAATTTTAGTATACGGTGTCAATTGATGGCGTTCAGGATTCCTTCATCCACACAGTTTTTGAAGAACGCTGATATTGTGTCCTCGTCATGGCAATCTTTTACCTTGTCCTTGACAAGGAGGAATCTGGCCCAAAAGTGATGGACCTTCTCCTGAGATTGCTGTTTTATGCTCATGAGAGCCTCTATGTCCGGGTGGGTGGGTGGAATTAAATCTGAACCCTGACCTAACCGGTTGTCCGGAGTTCGACGACCTTCCGGACTAGACAGTCCGGGTTCCGGAATATCTTCTGATTGTTTGGAACCGCCGTCCGATGCTATGTTCGGAGGGCTGGTTGCGTCCTATCACGGGTGAGTATCCGGCTCTTCATGAACGGTGACCCGAACATATTCCGTCTTCAATATAGAAGAAGACTCGTCGTCATGCTCTAGGACTGCCGAGATCTAGTGGGTGACCGGTGGAGTTTTGGTTTCTCACTGATCGGTTTTAGGCCCGATCTGATCGTAATCTGTGATGATTCCCAAAGCGGCGATGCGATTTAGGAGCTCGTTTAAGGACGAAAGCTCAACTGGATCCATCTGCTTGGATTGCTCGGAGTTGATGCGAAGGGTATTTTCGATGGCACGAGAGGTCATCGTCGGCTCCATGGCCAAACGGGAGATCATAGTAAAGTCACCGAGCCGGAGGGTTTGGCCTGAGGCCAAAACTACCCATGCGGTAATGTTGTCTTTAATGACAAGGCGAGCCATCGAGCCTTGCATCGACGGCACAGTGGAACTCTCAATGAAAGCACCAATGTTGGTGTCAAAACCGACGGATCTCGGGTAGGGGGTCCCGAACTGTGCGTCTAGGATCGATGGTAACAGGAGACGGGGGACACGATGTTTACCCAGGTTCGGGCCATCTCTATGGAGGTAATACCCTACTTCCTTCTTGATTGATCTTGATGAATATGAGTATTACAAGAGTTGATCTACCACAAGATCGTAATGGCTGAACCCTAGAAGTCTAGCCTATGAATATGGTAATGAGTCATCGAGGGGATCTAGGGTTTACATGGAGTCGGTTACATAAGAAGGAATCTTTGGTCGCCATGCTTGCCTTCCACGCCAAGTAGAGTCCAATCCAGACACGGTGCAGTCTTCGGCCTTCATGTCTTCACAACCCATCAGTCCGGCCCATGGATAACAGGCCGGACGCCCGAGGACCCCTTAGTCCAGGACTCCCTCAGCTGCCGACAGCTCAGAATAACAAAAGGTGTGGGAGAGTATAGGTATGACCTGGCCATCATTTAGAGTAGGGTGGGGTGGCGAGGCCTGTGCGGCAACACAACCGACCATGGGAGGTAGATGCAGGCACTCTAGTCATCAATGGTTTTGACCGATGGAGCAAGAGCAACTAGATTAGACATTGGAGAAGCAGGATTGTCGTTGGGTGTCAATCCAACGGTTACGGTTGTCAGAATATTTTGTTGACTTTTTGTTTTTGACCATTAAATCGTTTGTCCATTAAATGGACAACACCTTGCGCATGCTTCGTTCTACTGGGCCAATAAAGTTAGCTTCGAAAGTTGTGCCACATATGCAGCCAATTATTTAGGTTTTACAACCTATTTTATTTTGTTTGTCAATACATTTATTTTCTGGGCTTTGACTCAAAGAATAATCTATTCCCGGGTTGGGTAAAAATAATAATAGCCGATTTACTATTTATGAGAATTTACAACTCATTTTTGATTATTTATTTGAATACACCTATTTCTAGGCTGGGTGAAAAAAATATTGCGGACAAGCATTCCATTTATTATTTCTGATAGTTTGCAACCCATTTGATTTTAGTAGAAATGGACCCATTTTTCTGGGATGGGTGAAAAACAATGCTGGTATGACTGATCATTTCGTATAAAAATATATTATTAAGCTAGAAATTTTATTAAGAAACTTAAGTTGGGCTCGGTAATCTTATTATATAAAAATTGAACTGAGTTGTGGATGTTATTAAAAAACATAGGCTAGGCTGCGCTTATTTTATGATCTTTTGTACAACTTTCGGCCCAATTGCATTGCTTATGTTCAATGAAAAAGGCCTGTGTAGTACAGTACAACTTTACATAGCTACTCAGCCCATATTTAACGACGCCTGAAATGGCCCAAATAAGACTTGTGTACAACTTTTTAAATCCAATAAGCTCAAATTATAACTTAATAAAAAAAGGTAGAGTAGAGTGGAACCTAATTAAAAGGTGTCACGAGCGAAGAAATAGTTTAACAGGTCCCACTTGTTAGAGAGAGAGAGAAACCGATCGGTTGATTCTCGTGAATACATCTTTCAGCCATATGCATTGCTGATGCTCAGTAAACACTTATATAATTGACACAATCATATACAACATCATAGCACATCGAGCTTGCATACAAAAAATTCACGTGGGCAGCACAATCGGGGTGGAAGTAGTGATCACTATGGGTAGGGCTAGCTTGAAACCAACAAACTCGTACATAACCGTTCATCGTCTTTATCAATCACGTGTAAATATCTTGAATGCTATGCAAAGAAAATAGACGGACAACACAATAAGTTCTGCTAGCACATTAAGTTGACGTACACCCATTTCTAAAAAAATTAGGTACAAAAGTAGAACATGTCACAATCAAATGTAATGGCACACCAGTGCTTCACACTTATAGCTCGGATTTAACTAGTATCTGAGAAAATTTAGTTGTTACCTCAAATTAGAACACATCCAAACACTTCTCCCTAAGCAGCAATGGCCTCCGACGCGCGATGGAGATGGCCCTCACTACAAAGAAATACACTTCCGTGATGATACGTGTTTGTCACAGTAGGTCGCATTTTCTATCATGCATGTACATCCATGACGATTTTATGACAGAATCAAGATAGTCATACCTGTGTTGTCGTAGAAGTGTTCGATGACATTACCAAAATTATCATCACGGAAGTGTCCACTTCCATGACGATAAATCGTGCGTCACATAAGTGCTTTCGTCAAGGGTTACGGACACGTGGCATCCACCGTAACCGAACACCGTTAAGCTATCGGGTCGAGTTTTGGATCCGATAACCCGTTAACAGCCCCGACCAATGGGGATTTTCCACGTGTAAAATCATCATTGGCTGGAGGAGACACGCGTCAGGTTCGCGTTGGCACAGGTGTCACTCATCCAATGGGCGAGATGCGCCTATGATATGTTGACACGTGGACCGGCCCATCAAGTTTAAATGGGCCGGCCCAACTGAAGGCCCACAAGATTTTGCGGACCATAATGGGTCGGCCCAGCTAAAGGCTCACGAGATTTTGCGGACCATAATGGGCTGGCCAGCTAAAGGCCCATAAGATTTTGCGGGCCATAATGGGCCGGCCCAGGTAAAGGCCCACAAGATTTTTGTGTGCCATAATGTGCCGACCCAGGTAAAGGCCCACAAGATTCTTGTGGATCATAATGGGAAGACCCAGCTAAAGGACCACGAGACTTCGCCGACATTAATGGGCCGTCCCAGCTGTAGGCCCACAAGATTTTGAGGACCCTAGTAGGCCGGCTCATTAACTGGCTGCCATGTTTTGGGCCAAATGCCGGCCCATATTTGATCCGGTCCATTAATGGCCTGCCACGCTTCGGGCCTAATAGATGCCTGTTATGAGATCTGGCCCATTAAAAGCCTACCACATTCTGGGCCAAATTACAGCCCAGATCAGGTCCGGCCCTTTAAGAAGGCTTTGGGCTCAATTATGGCCCATATCAGATTTGACCCGTCAACTGGACGCTATGCTTTTGGGCCCACTTGCTAAAGGCCCACTTAGTAGTTCGGCCTGATATTAGTTTTGGCCTATTAAGGGCCCGTTTAACATTTTGGCCCTATATTAATTTCGGCCTGTTAAAAGCCCGTCATATAGTTGGGCCTAACTACGGCCCGGTTTGCACCCGGCCTACTCGCAGCCGATATCTGATTGGGCCAAACAAGGACCGAGACAATTTTGGCCTGTTAAAAGCCCTTGATTTGATTCACACAATCATGGGCCGGGGTTCATTTCGGGCTACTGCTGGCCCATGAGCTGTTCGGCATGTTTCAGGCCCAACGTACATCATGATTGCATGACGGCCTGATTATGTACTGTAATTTTACGGTTTGGCTGGTTTACTGCAAAGACATGATATATATACAGTAAAATAACTGCAGCATGGTGAATAAGAAAAAACCTAGACTATACAATAAAGAAATTACGGCATATTACATCCACTGGGCATCAAAGTTCGCCACTATGATAATAAAGCACAAGCAGACAGCAGATTACATACACTGGGCATCAAAGATCGCCACCAGTGCAAATAAACATGCCGACAAAATAATATACAAAACCGACAGCACTTCAATAGATTTCAAGAAAGGTTAGCCCTGCTGGGGAGCTACAGCGCAAGCAGCTGAGCAAGATGATGAGACTGCTCTTGTTCAACACTTATATCTTCCTCACTCTGAAAGATAAACAAGCAGACATATGACAAGTTTTGCACATAAAAGTATCAGTGCTCACAATTCATCACATTTCTTACTGACGAATAAAGTGACACAGTTTAAAATTGCATTAACACAATATGGTATTGTTCAGGACAAGACATGGCAGGAAATGACATTATGAAGGAGTTGGCAGCTTCACGACACCACTGGATTACATATCAAGAACTCATAAGTATCAATGGTTAGTGTGTTGTCAATTTATACCATTTCAGATTGGCAAATAAAGAGATGGTTTAAATAATAGTAGAATGATATGACATTGTTCATAGTTAAGACATTGCAGAATATGACATTGTGTTGTAGTGGGTAGGTTCACCACACCACTGGATTACGGATGAAGAATAGAAGCATACATGCAGTGCAAAACAAGATCACTTGCTCTGTATAGTTTAATTTACATGGTATGAAGAAGGAACTTGGTTGTACAATTGAAAACTTAAATTGAGAAAGGACAAACTTTTGTTTATGAACTACATAATAAACTTTAAACAAGCAATTTGATGCAAACACCAAAAAGAAACAGCTGTTGCAGTCATGCCTAACCAAATATATACAACAAAGTTTGAAGCCTTGAGATGGACAAACTTACATTATTGGTGAAGACAGGCTCTATAAAGGCCTTGTCCATGCTGACGGGGGGGGGGGGGGGGGGCAATTCATCTTCTTCAAAAGCATTGCCTATATTCTACATTTTGTTAAGAGTAAATATAGATGTGATAATATACGACAAATGGAGGATATTTAAGATAAGATGAAGAGTGATGCTACATAACCAAGTAGCTATACATGTAAGTGTAGCGATACAGGCAAAAGGTACAGCCAAGAGCAATGCACAGCTAAACTTCTTCAGTACCAACCTTATGGTAAGAGTAAATATAGATCTGATGTGTAGAAAATGGAGGGCAAAGGAAAATAAGCTGCGGAGTGATGGTATATGAACAACTAACTGTCATTATAAGTACAGTGATAAAGGATAGCATGTACTTACAAGAACAATGCAGAGCTAAAAAACATTGGCATTGGATATATTCTACACTAATGTAACCATTCATACAGATCAGGTAATTTTGGAGCAAACAATTGATAAGCAAGCTATCATGCATACTGTTGTCACATAATGAACCAGGTATGTATGCAAGTACAGTGATACAGGACAACAGGTACTAACAAGAGCAAAGCAGCGGACAACATATTTGCGATATCCTGTCATTCTTGTCAAACCGGAATTCTTCTTCGAGCAGATTTCCTGCAAAAAAGATCCGTAAGGCACATGCAGAAAAGTAGAAGTTCAAATTGTCATGTGATTTCATAGACAGTACCTCATCCTGGGAACGAGACCAGTTCATAACAAGGTTTTTCCATTCAATGTCTTCTAAATTTAGCACAGGAGACTTCACCGGAAATTCGTTTATAGACTTGCCATCAAAGTGTGATTTCCTCAGGTAACACCGATACTGCTGCAATGCTTCCTTGAAAAGCACAATCAAGCTTTGCTCGTCATGACTATCCAAATTGACCCTTGCCTAGTTACAACAATGTAATGTAAATCATTGATGTGTTCAGTCAGCAGAAAACAGGAAAATAATAACCATGAATAATAGCACTTACACGTAAGTTGGACAGGAAGATGTGAAAATGGTGTTTGTCTTCACAATAATCTTCCCATGATGGGAATATATGCACGTAGTCCCTAACAACATTGAAAGCATTGTCTTTTAAACTAGGAATAAATGGAATGGGGTTCCAATCTGCAAGAATTGGCCGTCTATGCAGTTGGGATAGGTCTTCGACCGGTGGACTTGCTGTACTTTTTGCTGGAGTGGGATTTTTCTGTGGTACAGCTGGTGCTATGGCAAATGAAATCGGTATACCTTTTGCTGGAGTGCAGGTCCTGTGTGGTGGGGCTAGTGGTGTGGCCAGTGAAGTATGGGTATAGTCTGCTGGAGTCGGTCCTACGTTTTGTGTCACTGGTTGTACAGCCAATATAAGTGGGGTGCTGTCTGATTTCTCCGGCACCACCACGTTTTTCAAGGACTTTGCTGGTGCTCCTTCAGGTTTGGCAATCACCCTCTTCCTTTTTGATGTCTGATGCATAAGAACATCATTTGAGTGGAAAAACATGGTATGATGACAGATGGAATATGTATTGATAATGGATGGGCATGGCATCTCGACATATATGATGAGTAAACTAAGCAGATGGCGGTGCACCAAAGTAGAAGAAATGCAAGACAACATATGCAAGATACCTGTAATCAATAAAACATTGCCAAATTAGAATAGGCACCTTGATGGATGAACAGGACATGCCATTTGCCTTTGACTCCTCAAGGTTAGAATAGTCATTAGGATCATATTCTGAACAAGAATCAACAGGTGGGGAGCGTATGAGTTTCATTGCATCTAGAATGGCACTCAATGCCTTGGTGCTAATTTTGTAAGTCATTGCAGTGTTTAGCTTCAAGAGTGGACTGCTGCTAGTGCGACACAAAGCAGCTACACAGATCATAGTGTAGATATAATGGGAAAACCTTAAGCATCAGAGTAAAATCAGCAAAGTAGAACTTGCTGGAATATATGTGCTAGTATTGCCGGTACGGCTAGAAAGGCTTCGGATACCAGCTCTCTTCAAGTGAAGATGCGGTACTGTTAATATCAGTGTAACTCTCAAAGGCGACACAACTCCCCGCATTTCCTTGCCATTCTTATAGGATTCAAGTGGGCAGGCCACTACAAATCCTATTCCTATGTTTACAAGATCCTACGAATCAAAGAGGCTCAAAGTGTCCATCAAAACCGACCGTATAGACCTCTACACTGCAAATGTCCCTGCTCATCTTCAGTACAAGGAACATACTGTACTACTATCATACTCCCTCCGTTCCAAAATATAAGTCTTGGTAGAGATTTCCACTATGGATCACATACAGATGTATCCAGATACATTTTAGAGTGTAGATTCCCTCATTTTTCTCCATATTTAGTCCATGGTGGAATATATACAAATACTTGTATTTAGGAACAAAGAGAGTACATATTAAAGAAGAAGGGAAGAGGAACATGGTAAAGAAGAGCAAGCAGATTTTGGATAATAAAATGTTGGTTGCGCAGTGCCCACACATGATGAACGAGAGCGCATTAAGAATGCAACTCCCAGCTGCCTCTCTACCATTTCAGGCGGTTGGATGAAGATCCTACGTCTCCTAACCCTTCTTCTTCCTCGTCTCTGATTCTTCCCATACAGAACACCGCACGGGCCGCCGGCCGGACCACCGGCCCCCACCGCCTGTGTTCCTCCGCCACCCCACCCCCACCCCCACCCCAACCCCAACCCGCGTCGAGTTTTGTTTGTTCAGGGAGGCCCCACAGCCACCTGAGCCCCTTCGATCGCACCGGTGAACTCCAGCGAGCTCTGAAAAATTGACTGACCCAATTTTGAAATTTAGTCTACTGTGATTTAATTAGTGTGGAATATAAAAGGGGAAAAGCATAAGCATTGGGAGTATAGTGTTGAGCGTGCCATGGCGGATCTGAAGGTGCAAACTGGACAAAGGCAACTTCGCAACCAAGACAAGAAATCAGAGTAAAGCAGTGGCGATCTATTTTCCTGCTGTGATAAATAAGTTGAGGAGATACGAAAGAGTACCGCCTCTGGTGCGGCACAGTGTATGCATCTGCTGAGAATTTGATGGTGCTGCGGTAGCGATGGCTGTCGGTGGCATGGAAGCAGATCTAGGAGGGTAGACGGTGGCGGCGGGGCGTGGTGGACGAGACGGTCGAAGGAGCGGCGCCGGCAAGGTGGACGACGGCGGGGATGAAGCGAGAGGACGGGATGCAAGGATCCCGATCCGAAGCCATGGATGAGAGAGGTCGATCTCTTGTAATGGACGGCGGCGGCGGGGTATCAGCTCCGGCATGGTGGAGGAGGACGACGGTGGATGGGATGGTGGACGGCGGCCGACAGAGGAGGGTGGGGTGGAGAGGGTGTTTTGGCACCCACAGAGTACGACTGGGGAAAAGGGAGGTAGAGAGGAAGGGGGAACCATGTATTCAGGGCGCGCTTGTCTCAAATGTGATTAGATTTACAAACTTAGCCCCCGTTTCAAATTTCTACTACATCACAGCAACATTAGTCGGTTGGGGATAGGACGGTAATATCGAATACACCGAATATTTGCCGACGAGAGTTTGTTTTTGGCGCCCACCGTGTATGAATATGAATCGGGGAGGGAGTCGATTTCAGCCGAGGACACACTATGTTTTGGCGCCCACCGTGTATGAATCCGGGTGAGAGGCGGTTACATCACGTTTGGGTGAAATTACAAACCTACCCCTGTCGAAACCTATAGAAATTCAGCAGATAGGCTTTGCGTGGCAGGGATAGGCAGTAGTGATTTCCATCTCGCAGATTTTGGTTTTGGACGGTTACTGCGACTTTCCCTTCTCCATTAAATTTTGCAGAGTGCATGTTTACCGTGCCAACTCAATTCGAATCCCGTTTGTATTCTATTTTTTCGGGCGGGATCCATTTTCACTTGGAATTACATTCTATATACATCATTTTTTATATATACTTTCAAAAGCACAACAAAGAATTATGCTCCTTTATATTTATAATATGATTTACAAATACAACTATCTCGAAATCTTAAGGTTGAATTCGAAAAAATTTAACCAAATTATGTTCTACTAAAATGTATGGATCAGTAATATCTACATATTAAATAACATAGATGTGCGTGAATTCATATGAGTATGCATGTTTGATAGATCAATTTTGGTTCGAGTATGGATTACATGTATCATCATCTCGAATTCAAATATTTAAATCCCTTTTTTGTTCACTCCTTTCACGCCCATCTCTCTCGCGTGCATGCTCCTTCAGGTAGCTATCACTCTCTTTTCTCCAGCTCACCCGCACGCTCACTTCATGTTTCTCCTATCCTCGCAAACATGGTCTCTCGACGTCTCCCTTGAGAACTGTTACACTCTCCCTATCATTATACATCACACGGTTTTCATTATCTCTCACGTCTCTACTGTTCTCTGGTATCACTCGGTACCTAAGCTTTCTTTTTCACCGCCACACACACAGTCTCCACTCGTCTTTCACTTTGTCTTTCTCTCTATGGGATTCTCTCACACACCCTATATGTCTCTACATATGACTCATACAACTAAAATTACTCTCTCTCTCTCTCCTGTAGACACAACATTTGTTGCGGTCTCCTTTTCATCTCCATACCAGACTAACATTATTCATTTGTTTACCGATCAGACAACCCTGACTACCGTCTCCTCTCTCTCTCACACAGACACACACATAACTCCTGCTTCCACTCCCTTCCCGACTACCGTCTCTCTCACACACACACAAAACTCTTGCTTTCGCACCCGGACTCGTATTTCTCTCACAAACATTTAGCGACTAGCTAGCCTCTAGATAGGTTTATACACCCGCACACTCGTGCTTCCACCATCGCATACATGTCTCTCTCCCGCTCCTTCTATCTATGTAGATTTTTCTTCCCTTCTTGAGACACGCCCTCTCGATCATGCACACACACACACACTATCGCCTCATTTTAAGTTGATACCTATCGCACACACACTCCTTGTGTCTTTGTCACACATGCACTCCATCCTCCTCCACTCTCCCTCTCTCTCTCACACACACATGGGCTTTTTGCAACAACTATTAAGATGCCCATGCGTTGCACGGATCATCAAGATGCATTTGTATGAGTAGTTTATCTTGTGGGGGAAAAGGATGGACGAGGGGATGCCTTATTTGCAAATGTGGAGAGGGGTGTGGGTATCTTTTTGCAAAATTGCCATAGTTACCTTCCTATCCGTCAGATATAAATCGGACGGCCTATATTGCAGGATGGCAGGCACACGATCATCACCAACAATGCTTTTTATAAGAGTAGGGATAAAAAATAGAGTTGGTGATGATGGTGGGCCTGCCATCCTGCAATGTAGGTCGTCCGATTTATATCTGACAGATAGGAAGGAAAATATGGCAATTTACCCGCACTCTTCACCACATTTGCAGATAAGGCCTTCCCTCGTTCATCCTTTTCTCCCACAAGATCTTGATGTTCCGTGCAACGCACGGGCATCTTGCTAGTAAGAGTAGAAATTAGACATATACCACTTCTCGAATCTTGAAACCAACAACATTCCTCCCTTATCTCATCAAAACCGCCAAAGGAATATATTTTGAGTGAAACATAACATATTTTTTTAGTGATATACGTATTTCAAAACTAGACTTTTTTCTATCATATCGGTGAATATGTATTAATCTACTTTGATTGTGTGGCAACACATTGGCACATTGCTAGTAGTTCTTATAATTTTTTGGACTCCAGACAAATGGTGGAGTACATATACGAAGAGAAGAGGCGCACGCACGTAGTCGACCTCTCGCTGTCTCGCACACATGACTGTTACGTAAAGGCGACATTAACAAATAAACCCTAAAACCCTAGGTGCACGATTGCTGCATTCGCGGGTACCGGGTATGTGGTGGAGCACCTTTGTAGGAATAGTCAACTCGCATGATAATTTGATCCGTAGGAGTTGATGGTCGGGACCACAGGTGAACGACTTGGAGCGCGGTGGCTCGCCAGTTGCCACAGATTGAGTAGCCACGTTTAAAATATCGTTTTTAGCGGGGTTAAGAGTTCCGATTTTCAATGGCGCTTTATAAGTAGTAAGTAGTTTTTAGAACGATTGGTATGGAGCGAAAATGGAATTCATAGTACTATGTACCTCCTTGGCGTATGGTTGTATGATTTTTTTTGTGATGGAGGTTGTATGGGTTTATGTTGCGAGATGTTGAACCTGGTAGTTCTTGGGCAAATACTATGGTTTAGATTTAGATGCTGGTTTTCAGTAATGAAAATCGGAAGGGGAAACCCTTCTTTGATTAAAAAAACTACTACCTCCATTCTGGTTTACTAGTCCCCATCATACTTTGGGTCAAAGTTTGTCCATGAATTTTACTTGTAAAATGTGAATGGAAAATGAGATTTTGTTATACCCAAACAAAAAAGGACTGGAGGGAGTGATTGCTCTGACACGGATGCGACCTCTCATAGCGCAGGCATTGAACCGGCGCGCCGGCCAAGAGGGCCGCACTCGCTGCAGGCCCGGCTGAGCACGCCACCTCGCCGCGTGCAACCAGCTTAAGACTGCCCCGCCTGCCTTCATTGAATCCGCGCCTGTGCCGGCAACACGTCCTTCCCCGAGCCGGCAGGCATTTTAGAACACAAAAAATGACTAAAATATAATTAATTTATGCATGGTCTTGACTTGTTATGCTTGCACTGGTGGCAGGAACTAGTAGAGGATTTTCTTTATTTATAACTCTCCTCACATTTTTTTGGCTTTGAAGTGAATCATGGTTGTGGACATTATGTATGAATGTGCAGATATCTGTGAACATGAGTTTGATGTGGAAGTTGAACTTGGAATGTCGGGATTGCGCATGAACTATACCATGTCCAATGCTTCATCTGTTATTGTTTGGAAAGTAATTGCTGTTATTACATGACCCGAAAAAAAACATTTTGTGCCGCATTAGTAGATGCACGGACATCACAACAGGCATGCTGATTGGATAAACATTTGAACCTAGATATTATGAAGGAAATTTTGTATTGACAACAGTTTTAGTAGCAGGAGACACCTAGCCTGCTCTGCCTCTGCTAGCTTATTTCTGGCTTCTTCCATCTCTTCTTTGGCTTGGGTGAGGAGAGCATCTGATTGCTCTTTTAGCTTCTTCAGGAACTCAACTACATTCTCAAGGGCTTCTGTACGCTTTCTTTCAGCCTTTACTAATGCCATGAGGACACGAACAGCTGACGACTCCACCTGGCTTGTGTGTAATCCAGCATCATCTGGGAATTTGCACCTTGTGTCTAATCCAGCATCATTAGGGAACTGGCACCTTGTGTGTAATCCAGCCTCATTTTGGAAACATGATCTCGAGGTTGACCATACTTCCCTCCTCGCAGGAACTGCATCCTGACATGAGGTTACTTGTTTTTTAGATCAATACTCAAAGCAACCTAGACCCATTTAGTAGAAGCCAGATAAACAGAACTCGGAGAAGTGAATTCAAAACGAAAAAAAACCAGGCTACAAGGTGAGAACACCCACTTCCTACGATTACACATCGAAGAACACCACGCTTAAGAGAAACAGAAACTACAACATATACAAGCTAAAAATGAAAGCATTAGGACGATTAAGACTCTTCTTATTACACATCGAAGAACACCATGCTTAAGAGAAACAGAAACTACAACATATACACATCAAAGAACACGAGGCTACACGAAAGTAATTGAAAGGGTGTTACTTACCAAAGCTCGTTTTACAGGTTCGGTGCAGCTCCTCTTTAACTTGGCACGCTCCTTGAAGATGTCCTGAATATCCCGGGTTTGGTCTTCATTGCTCCTCTGCATGTTCGCACTCGTGGTTTTAAAATCTCAACATGCAGAGACGTGCAGAGAGAGCTTTTGAAGATGGAGCAGATAGGGCGGGAAAGATTGTATGTATGTGGACGAGAGAGTAGGAGACAAACCTAACGAGACAGAGAGAGAGAGAGAGAGTTAGGCTTGCCTTCTGGAGATCGAAGGGCTGGCCTACAACGAGACCTATCCGACGCAGGACATCCCTATCGTTCTTAAAGCCCACAGTAACGAATTTCACTCTTTTGTCCTTGAGGAAGTTCTGAAAATCCTAGCACTCAACGTCGGCATGGCATATGTGGTAGACCAAGCAAATGTTATGTACACAAACCTGGATCAGGGCGGGTTTCTTCCTCTCTTCGTCCTATAGATCCTTCTCTCATCCCAGGACTGTGGTGTACTCAACATCTAGCCTAGTGACCCACTAATCCGTTGAACTGTTGAACATGCGTAGGAAACGAGCAAGCCATGCTTTCACCGTCTCAGATCCACGTGTGTAGATGGTGATGAACTGATCGCCAGTGATGGCTCTAACCTGGTACTCAGCGGAGACCATGGAGATTTGGGAGGCCATGGATTTTGGAGGAGGGTTAGGAGAAGTTGAACTGTTGTACCCCGCAAAAAAAACTGGGAGCGAACTAATGTGAAAGGACGGGACGACTGGGAGAGAACTGTTGTAAGGTAGAAGACGGGGACGAGTAGGGCGTCCGAACGGCGCGGGGTTGCTGGCTTTCCCGTTGGATAAACGGCTGCAAGCCCCCAAAGAGTTCTCAAGAACTATGCGGGACCCACTAGATGTCATGTCTATTAGACCCATATCATAGGCCTGACGGTATAGCTTCTGCCTGTTCGCACGCCATGCCAGCGCGTGGATGTAACTTCACTTAATTCCGTCAAACGTCACGCCTCCCATGACCTTCGCCTCCCTCGCGCGGTCGCGCCCTTTGAGACTTCGACCGGCTATAAATGAGCAATTTTTTTGCCTTTTTTAGACAAGCAATTTTTTTTCCTACTCCGCATGCATGATACTCCCTCTGGTCCTTTTTACTCCCGTCAACTGTTTGCAAAGTGTTTGACCAAATTTATACTTTTTTTGAACACCACCTTATATTAATTAACCAGCCACACCAGTACACTCATTCGATACAATATTCACCACACAGGGCGGTACGCTATTTACAAGAATACCATCTAATCTATTGTCAAAGCTATACTTAGAGATTAAGTGTGCCACCTTATTGGTCGAACGGCTAATCTTTGACAATTGAAGATTGTTGATCAACTTCGAGATGCTCAACGCTTTCATCCTCAGGTCACGCATAGCAGACCTGTCATAGTCCCCCGATGCAAGAGACGCTACCACAAAAAATGTGTTTACCAATGCATGCATGAACACTAGTTACTCTAGCCCCCCTCTCTTCTTTAATTCTTTGCCACATCAGCATGTTTGCTATTCCTGTGTGCATGATACCAGCTAAGATACCACCATTAGGGCCAGCCTTAATCATCGCATGCAATAATTTAGTGCACCTTGAAATATGAACATGTGTGCAACATGTATGTTTTTAATGACTTGAGACTATACCTAGCCCGGCATGCAAGATGACTTATTATGTACTGTTCCCCATACCTGCAGGAAGCCCGTGTGAAAAAATCTGCATGCATGACTCTCCTCCCCCCACGCTCGTCCAATCTATTGTAACCAGCAATATTTCCACCCCTTCGCTCCCCCGTAATTTACTCCAACAAATATGCCCACGTAGTTGTTACTTAACTGCAGGTGCATTGGGTCACTGACATATGGGCCCAACAGGGGTCTGGCCCACATGTCAGTGACGCTACTGGACTTGCAGTTAAGTCAGTGCAACTCAGTCCATATCTTACGTAGGTGTGCCATTGCTCGCTATAAATACTGCGCCTCCCACGACATCGCTATCTCCTCCCCCTCACGTTCACGTTCATTGCTATCTCCTCCCCCTCCCTCTCACGTCGACCACCATGACATCGCCCCTCACAAGCCTAGGAGCCCCTTGCTGCACCGCGCGGATGGTCACGCGTCGCCATTCCGTTCCTCGCCGCCACTAGTCGAGGAGGACACGTCTGTGTTCTGCTCCTCGCCGCTACGCGACGCATCGCCGTTCCGTTCCTTGTCGCCACTAGTCGAGGAGGACGCGTCGGCGTTCCACTCCTCGCCACGACGCGATGCGTCGCCGTTCCGTTCCTCGCCGCCACTAGTCAAGGAGGACGCGTCGGCATTCTGCTCCTCGCCGTGATGCGTCGAGGTGGACGCGTTGGTGTTCCCAATCTCACCAGCACGCGCGCCGGAGGACACGTCGGCTCCCCGCTACAAGGAGAATGCCGCGCCGCTCGCCGAGCCCCCCAGCCTTGAGGAGCTTTGGAAAGAAATGGATGACGCCTTGTGGGAGGCTTTGCCTCTAGCAGAGCGCGCCAAAATAGAGGTGGAGAAGATGGCCGAGGAAGAGAAGCGCACCGCGGAACAAGCTGCCTAGGAGGCCTATGTCGCGTCCAAGAGAGTCAGGCAATTGGCTCTTTGGCAGAAGGCTCATGCGAGGGCTGTGAGGGTGGCGGAGGACGCCCGTGCCGACGCCCTGAGTGCAGTCGGGCCCAAGAGCCTCATCTACGCTTGGCGGTATGTGGACCGGGTGCACGCTTCCAGTGAGGAGGAGTACCTGTTGGCGCCGGATCACCACACCGGTGAGATCGCGCTCGCCCGCCAGCAAGTCGCCAATCAACACCTCGCGAGTTGCGAGGCTGAGGAAGAGGCGTTGTGTTGATGCGCTGGGAAACGGCCGCGCACCAGGGCACTCGTGGCGCGCCGCAAGCGCTCCTGCGAGCGCCGTGGCTTTTAGGAGGAGTATAATTTTTGTTTTGTAAGGCGATCTCATTAGTTTTGGGACGCAAATGATAAATCCCGAACGTTCAAGATTTTTTAGCGTCCTTAATTATGTATGTAAAAGGGAAAGTTTGGAAACCTTGTGTATTCATATGCATTTTGCAAGTACGTGCATATAGCACAAACTTTACTATATACTATCGCACTACACGTCTCTCTCGATATATGCTTGCAGACTGTGCTACTCCCTCCGTCCAGGTCAATAAGTCATCTTTGGTTGTGCACCGTGACCAAGAAGGAGGGAAGACTTATACACCTAGATGGAGGGAATACTACTATTACTTAGTACGTGCAAATGCATGTTTTAACATTACGATGTGGTTTTTGTAAAAGTAGAAAAACATCACTAGTCAAGCTTGTGAAACGATTCAATGCAAAACAAATGAAAAATTGCTCATTTGATTGTTTACTTTTAGCTTCCTTCTCTGTGGTTATTTCTCTGTCGTACTTTGTACGGAGTATCTCACTGGTTGGAAAGGCATGCAAATTCCCAAACCGCTTCCTACACCCTGTATCGAATATTTTGCCTAACAAGTTGTGAAGTGCAATTGGAATTCCAACTTGAGTACTACTACTAGTAGGAGTACCAGGGGCCAGTTCTTTAAGTCTTCTAGATTAGTAATCCCATAACTACTACCTTCGTCCTGGTTTATTGGTCCCCATTGTAATCTGTGTCAAATTTTGATCATAAATTTAACTAATGAAATGTTAGTGCATGTCACATGCACTACTCCATCCGTCTAGGTGAGTAAGTCATCTTAGGCTGTGCACTGTGACCAAGGAGGAGGAGAAAACGAGAAACGTTAATGTTTATTTGCTAATTAATAGTATTGCATGCAATGAACTAACCACTGCATGTCGTGTTTGGTATCTCAAGTCATTAAAAGTATGCACACTCTTTATCTCTTATTGGTTGATATGTCAAGAAACAAGAAACGAGGTAGAAGTTAATGCACCGCGCCTAAGTGTTTTGGGATTATTTGGTTTTCGTAAGATGACTTACACACCTAGACGGAAGGATTACAATGGTGAGGAATAAACCAGTTAAATCTTTGGTCAAAATTTAGCACAAATTACAATGGTGAGGAATAAACCAGGATGGAGTAGTAGTTTAGAAGCCCAAATAAATGAGTGAGGCACCATATTGTTACTCTCCACTGTGACTATTCTTGTGGGAAAAGCTGGTGAAGCCGCCAAAAGAACTGGCCCTAGGAGTAGTAGCTAGGGATCGAGTGTGTGAGATGAACCGAAGAAAGTAAATGCAGAGAGATGAAATGCAAAAAAGACGGAGGGGTGTGATGGTTGCTGGTCCGTTTATTTTACCAGGCCACTTATTATTGGGAGTGGTTGGGTTTTGTGATATGACGGCTTTACTGCCGCGCCATGAGCGGGGTGAGAGGTGAGACTCCCGTGCAGCGCCGCCCTCTACACTTGTACTACATCGGTCGTGGTTTATTATTCCCCCATTGAATTTGACTAAAGATTTAATTGACAAAATGTTAGTGCATGTCAACAAAAACTATATCATTGGATTCGTATTTGAACATAGTTTTGAATGATATAATTCGGGGTGACATGCATCAACATTTATCGTACTATATATAATGTTAGTTCAATTTTTGGTCGTACTAATCTATAGTAGTCAGGTGCCCATGCGTTGCACCGAAGAGTGAAATGCATTGATTGGGGAGTTGTTTATTTTGACAAAGGATGTGGGGGTCATCTCATGTGTAACGGGTATCGATAGGTTTCTTCGGATATTATTTCATCTCTAGAGCTCACGAACATCCGGGTGAAATAGATAAAAATATATCTTTTGCAAACAAAAGCGTTCAACTGTTCAACCTGCATCCAAAACATGTGAAGAAATAACATTTATTGTGCTTTGCAAGAAATGATCTTTAAGAATTAGTTTTTGATCATCGATTGTTATACATGTTGGCTACAGATGACATGGCACTTTCTTATATTCAACAGTTGGCTATACTATTAAGTAATATTAACCATGCCCTTATACACCTAGACAGAGGGATTAAATCAGGATGACTTGCAAGCGGGCGGAGGAGATGTAAGAAATGGTTCATCGTAAGTCTTTCACCAGTACTGTAGTAAAAATTCATACATGGAAGATTCTAGACTAAACCATAAACGGATACACTTTTATTCATGCTCGATACTCCAATAGAGCAAGATCCTGCCTGGAAGTCTCCACATGCTTGGACAGCGGATTACATTGAGCGAAGACTAATGATCAACATTTAACTTGATAATGCGTATGTCCAGGTGAATCTCCTTGGAGTCCCCGTGCACCGCATCGGCGGGTAAAGGATGCCATGGGTTTTCCAAGTCCACATTGGCGGGATAGTCCCAGCTCCCCAGAGTCCAAGTCCGTTCGATGAGGCCGGTGTCGCCGCCCACACGACCCGGAGGGGTAGTAACACTGACCACGCACCCGTACATCGGCCTCGTGTCAGTGTCAGCGTCAGCGGCATCGCCCTTGATGCACATTACAGAGATGGGGCGGCGGCCTGCGTGGGCCTCGCTGGTTCCCACGATCAAGAGGAAGACGCTGCCATCCTCCTCCGAGACTAGCAGGCGGCGGTGATCCCCCAGCGACTCCAGCATGGTGAACGGGTAGCACGTCTCGTACTTGATGTTCTCCACCAAGGGCCAGCAGTGATCGCTACACGCATCAGTGAGGTGATGCACCATATCCGCCGGTGAGCCACAAAACGGCATCGGGCACTCATAGCAGTGGACGAAGGGCTCCTTGGAGGCATCGACCAGGCCACCCATGAAACGGGAGTGGTTGTAGGGGACGTTGTGCCAGTTGAATATATGAGCAAGTTACTACAAGATTTAATCCGAATAAGCACAAAATAAATCATGAATTATACCACGATTTCGAATAGGAAGGACAGAAACACATACGGTGCAACGGGAGCAGCACCGTTGGCGTTGACGTTGTCGCCCATGTCCAAACACCACGTAGACACGGTCTTTGAGCACGGTTTGTAGTCGTTCCATGCTCGGGCATTGAAGTTTGTAACTATTTTAGATTAGAATATACTACTCCTCCGATGCTAGTAGTAGAGTAGAGTCCTACTCTACTACTCTACTCAAGCAAGTTAGGGCATAGCATTGTAGGGAGTACCAGTACTGTGATCACTCAAGCAAGTTGTCTGGCATCGACATGACCCTACGCTGCTGGTATGTGTCTCGTAAGTCAAGCGGCGTGCTATAGTCATCATCACCTGTCCACTTCCCGCAGCACATATTTGCTTCTCCATCTTTGTCCGCACATAATCTCGTCCAATCTTCCATCCTCGCTAAGGCGCCTCCCCCCTCGTCCAAAACCCAAGCACTAACAATGGCAGAACCGAGCAGCGTCCGCCGAAAGAGTGGTTAGAATTCGCTCCCCACAGAGGTAATCAAGCTGATTGTTTCACATGTGGACAATCTCAGTACCATGCCGCTCACCGCGTGCTCGTCGGGGCTATATCGTTTACTCAAAGCCCTCAGGCCGGAGTTTTTTAAGCCAGCTCCTTGCTTGCTGATGCCGCCTGATCTTCAGAAACGGCGTGTCACACATCATAACGATCGTAGGGTGGCGAGCACCAACCCCCTTGACTGTGATCCGATCCCCGTCAGCCTCAACTACATTAACGGTATGTACTGGGTCAGCATGAACACGTCTTAGATGGTGCTCGTCGACGGTCGCGGCAGCTAGATGCTCATGGAGGTCTACACCCGGCGATTGATCCCCCTTCCTTCGATTAACACTGCACTGCTTTGGCACCGCGGCCCAAAATACTCAGAATCTTACAGTAGCCAACATGATAACAAGTTTGATTTGCTCAAGGTTGTAATCTGCCAAGTGCCCACAAGATCTGCGAATTATAAGGACTTCAGGCTAATTGCGTTCTTCAACCGCGGTCTCGCCCATCTGACAGGTCACTGCGGTAAGTGGATAAATCTGCACGTCCATCGCAGGATCATACATCCTCCATGGTTCTCTGATGCCATTGAACACAAGGGCTTCATTTACGTGTCGACTCCTTCTATGGCTGGACGTATTGCTGGCCTACTCCAGTCATCACTACAAACGGTTGTTATAGCAGTATGTTACTTTCCTGTGATATCATGATGGCTTGCTTATATTACTGTCAACATTTGCTGAAAAAATATTCAAGCTCATAACATGTTGTTCTTAAAATTGACTAAATCAAGAGCCCTTTTTTATTTGATTCCAACTTGATATGATGTTGTAGGCCGCCTGGTGTCCCTACCCTTCCTAATCCCAGAACCTTTCAAAGAAAAGCGGCATGGCAGTTGCAGGTGGTTCCTGGCTCGATCAGACGATGACGAAAGATTGATGATCGTTCGCACCTGGATGTGTTGTTTCGCTGAATACAGTCACAGTCACTGCAAGGTCTTTGAGCAGGATCCCAACTTCTCTGGGCCTTCAGGAATTTTTGACTGGAGGCTGGTAAGTAGCCTTGGTACATGCTCTCTGTTTGTCAGACTGAATTATCCAATTAACCAGAAGATAACCGATGACAAGGATCATGATGGCAGCGTGGTTTCGTTCATCGGGCAAAACTGTGTGTACACAGCGTACCATGCGTCTCTGCATGCACCATACCCTGATATGTGCCGCCACGCTCTGCAGCCCAAAGTAGGAGAGAGGGTCGTAAGTATCAGACTTCGACCTGCTGGCTGGAGTTTCCCCTGTCAGGCACCCATCTGGTTCAAGCCGTCAGCCAATCTCCACAGCTTAATAAATAGTAACGTCTAATTGAGCCAGTTAGTTAGATGCGTACACTTGGTGTAGTAGGATCTTTATTTAGTTTGATGCATACACTTGTTCTTTTTTGGTAGCCCTTTTTGTAATGATGGCTGATGTTTGGTGTGGAAGAGAGAGCTGTGTCTTCACTCTTCTAGCCTGCTTACTGCTTCTGTTGCACCCCCAGCCCTGGTTGCTACTGCTGCTGTTTTCAATGTACAGTTAGTAGTATATTTCATCTGTTGGTTGAATAAATGTGTTGTGAGAACAACATACACAATGTTTTGGAAGTCGTTGCATGGTTCGATCCTTTAGTTCCCCGTACCGTACGTAGCACATACTATTTTTCATACGGAACACATTTTCCACTTGTTGATAACATGCATCCCACTGATGAAGGCCCAATAGAGAAGCCCATAATTAACTGGAAGGGAGGCTCTCACGTGAATTCGGCCCAGGTACATGCTCATGGTCCCCTAAACATAAATAAATAAATAAATAAATAAATAAAGCTAAATGCTCATGCACCAGTTCTTTGGGAAAATAGGTAGCCCAGTATTTCTTTTTGAAGAATACCCAAGCTAGGCCTATTTGTTTTCTCCGAATTACTGGGCTGCAAATCTTTCAAGACGAGGAGGGCTGCATTCCGGCCTGGCTTAAGAGTATGGTCAATGTCTGTTAAAAGTAATATCAGAAGGGATTGAAAATTAAAAAAAATATAGCAAATGGGATATAAGTTTCTTTTTTTATTTTTGTTCTTCATTGATATCTTATACGTATTTCATTGGATTTAACATGACATAGTACTAATTTATTTTTAAATTTGTTTTAGTATGGCTATTAATTTTTGGATTAAGAATATTTCGTTCCCACCAAAAATTTGTGAATTTTCAAAATTTCCCACATATTTAGTTAATTTTGTGACCCTGCTACCGACCAGAAAATGGCCAGCAATTCTAAAACTGGAAAACGGGCTGCAATAAATTCCATATGAATTAGAAAATGAGTAAAAATTATAAAAATAATAGCAAATGGGTTGTACACACCACAGATTTCGAGGATGACTTGTTTACGCAAGGCTTTGTCACTAAACACACGATTCTAGCAGCAGTGACTGTTGGATGTCCATCCAACGGCCGACGTGCTTCTTCAATCTCTGATCTTCCTGCTTGAGCCGCCTAAACTAGCACCGGCGGGACTGCCTGCTCCCTCCTCTTGTGGCCCGCTGTGATGCCGTGCAGGCTTCCCCGGCCCACCCTGCTCCCTCCGCTGGCCTGGCCCCACGCAATCAACTACCTCCTTATTACACGAAAAAATCATTCCTCCCACTGACATCTGGGGCGCACCGGTTGGGAGGCTGACCTGTGGGCCTACTAAGTTGACGCGTACGTAGGGCTTGTCAACTTAGTCAACAAACGATTATAGCAGCAGTAACTGTTGGATTTGAATTGAACGGTCCTGCTGCTTCTTCAATCGCTGCTCTTCTTGCACCAGCCGCCCAAACCAGCCCCGGGGAGATCGCCTGCTCCTGCCTCTAGTGGTCGTCTGTGCTACCATTGAGGCCTCATCACCCCTACGACTCCCACCGCTAGCCAGGCCCTGCGGCGACGGCAGCCTCACATCGCAGCCGAACCAGTGAACCCTCGTACTCCTCTCCACGTGGGCATCCACTGCCGCGTCTTCCCCGGCTCCGCGTCGTCCCTTTCCTAGGCCTCCCCGTCGTCCACCGCCTTGGTGCACTCGGCGCGGCGTGGTCAACGTGGTCAACGACGTTCCATCGGAAGAGTACTGTACATGGAGAGGCTGACAGCTGGGTCCACAGCCACATCCCAATTTTTTTGTGATTTGCCATGTAAGTCGCTTTGTCAGGCCTGTTGGGCTGCAAATCTTTCAAGACAAGGAGAGCTTTCATTCGGCTAGCCGAGAAAATGGCCCATCAGTAATGAGAAATGGGTTGTACATTTTTAAAACACATCAAACCGACAATTAGTTTCAAATATCTTTTTTTTCATTTCGAGATTTGAAATTACATTAATTTTTATGCGTGGAGAATTTGTTGGATTTTATATTGATATACATTTATTTTTAAAATCAGTTTGAATGTGAGTCGAAATTTCGGGATTAAAAACAGTTTGGACCGCACCGAAATATGCAAAATTTCCTATAATTTTTTAACCGTGGCCACAATATGGGCTGTAATGCTAACAAAAAGAATATGGGCTCCAAAAAAACCTTAATAATTAGCAAATGGGCTGTAAATTATTAGAAATAATGGCAGATGGGTTGTATGCTGTTTTCCATAGATTTGAGGCTTTCGTAAAAAAAGGTTGACGCACAAGCAATGATTGTTGGATGGCCATCCAACGGCCGTCATGCTTCTTCAATCTCTGCTCTTCCTGCTCTAGCCGCTCAAACAAGCACCGGTGGGACTGCCTGCTCCCTCCTCCCCACGACCGGCTCTGCTGCCGCGCAGGCCTCACTGCCCCATCGTACTCCCATCGCTGGCCTAGCCATCCCTCACTCACCCACACCTGCTGTTATTCTCCGGCGACGGCAGACGAACCAGTAAACCATCGTACAGTCGTACTCCCCTCCATGTGGGAAACAATTGCGAGTCTTCCCTGCCTCCGTGTCGTTCCCTTCCTAGGCCTCACCTCGTCCACTGCCCTGGTGCTCTCGGCGCAGCCTGGTCAACATGGTCAACGACCGACATGCATCTGAAGTGGATTGTACGTGGAGAGGCCGACATCTGGGTCCACGGCCGCACGCAAGGAAATGCTTCCTTATCACGCGCAAAATAATGATTCCTCCACCTGACATCAGGGACCCACTGAAAGGGCCTCTGTATTTCACGAAAAAACGTTACCGCCGTTGACAGCTCGGACCCACTAGCTACATCTTCGCACGCAAGGAAGTGCCTTCTTATTACACAAAAAAAAAATGAATACTCCCGCTGTTAGCTGGGACCCAGTATAGTAGCAGGCTAACTTGTGGGCCTTCTAAGTTGACGGGGATGGGGGGCTTTGTCAACTTAGCCAATATGCACGATTCTAGCTCCAGTGACCGTACGATGTCAATCCAACGGCCGTAGTGCTTCTTCAACCTCTGGTCTTCTTGCTCCGGCCGCCCAAACCAGCGTCGGTCGTGCCTCGTCCCGCGGCCGGCTGCGATGCAGCGGAGGCCTCACCGCCCCCTACTACTCCCACCGCTGGCCAGGCCATCCCTCTACTCACCCACACCCCCTGTTATTCTGCGGCGACGGCAGCCTCATACCGCAGCAAACCAGTGAACCCTCGTACTCCTCTACGCGTGGGCATCCACTGCCGCGTCTTCCCCTGCTCCGCGTCGTCCCCTTCCTAGGCCTCACCGTCGTCCATCGCCCTGATGCTCTCAGCATGGCGTGGTCAACATGGTCAAGGAACGGCTTCCATCAGACATGGACTGTAGGTGGAGAGGCTAACAACTGTGTCCATGGCTACAGCAAGGAAGTGCCTCCTTATTACGTGCAAAATAATTATTCCTCCACCTGACAGCGGGGACCCACTAGATGGGCCATTGTATTTCGCGAAAAAACGTTTCCCCTTGACTGCTGGGACCCACCAGCTACATCTTCGCACGAAAGGAAGTGTCGGACGGTCAGGACCCACCTGGTCGAAGCGTACGTAGCATTGTCATTCTGGTCGCGAACGTGTACGTACATATATACTGGTGGATGTAGAGGCGCGCACGTGTCGTAGTAGAGGCGCACACGTAGCATGTACACGTACGTACAAAGGCCAGGGTGGAAGAAAGAAAATACGGCCACGTATGTGTACATACGGGCGAGGTCTCGAACGCCTACTCGCGCATACCTACGGCCAGGGCTCGTGTACATGGCTGGGTCGGAACGGAGAAACAACATTGTCGTCGTATTCATGGGGAGACAACGGAATGCATCGTGTTCATGGGGGGACAACAGAATGCGTCGTGTTCATGGCGAGGCAACGGAATGCGTCGTGTTCATCGGGAGCCAACCGGCTGGGTCGGAACGGAATGCATGGTTGTGTTCATCGAGAGGGCTTGGACGGAACAGGGGATGGAAACGAGGCTTGGCGTACCGCAAAACGGAGGAAACGGACCTCCTACGTTTGGAATGGGGTCCTGTTGATCGGGAGGGGTGTGGCGTACCGCAAAATGGAGGAAACGGACCTCCTACGGTCGAAACAGGGTCCTGTTGATCGGGAGGGGTGTGGCGTACCGCAAAACGGACGAAACGGACCTCCTACGGTCGAAATGGGGGTCATGTTGATTGAGAGGGGTGTGGCTTACCGCAATACGGACCTCCTACAGTCGAAACAGGGGTCCTGTTGATCAGGAGGGGTGTGTCGTAGCGCAAAATGGACGAAACGGACTTGTGTTGGAGCGCTACGGTCGAAACGGGGGTCCTGTTCATCGGGAGGGGTGTGGCGTACCGCAAAACAGGACTCCACAGGATACGGTTCATCTCCACCGTCAACCTCCTCCAGCCTCCACGGGCTACCGTCGACCTCCTCCAGCCTCCACGGACTCCTGTTCATCCAACCTCCACCACGCGCTACTCCACCAGCTACTGTTCAACCACCCCTCCACGGGCGCCCCTCCATCATCTACTGTTCATCTAGCCCTCCACACCACGGAGTCCTGTTCAACCACCCCTCCACGGGCACCCCTCCACCGTCTACTATTCATCCAGCCCTCCACCACACCACGGGGTCCTGTTCATCCAGAGGCAACGCCATTGCTCACTGCTCATCCAATCGATCGACTTCAGTTAGAAGAAGTAGCGAAGGAATCGCTCGATCTGGTTCAGTTAAAAACCATCGATCGATCGCTCAGGTTCAGTAACGTGTAGCCTGCAGTGCAATCGCTCGGGTTCAGTTAGAGCCCAACGCCTCGCTCGGGTACAGTTAGAGCCAACGCCTCGCACACACGCGCGTACGTGTACGAGAGAAACGCGCATCGCTTGGCCCCCGACCTCCCACCGTAACCAGGAACTCCCCGAAATTTTCCTCCCCCTCGCTTCTACCATGGTTTTTTCCGTCATGGACGGCCCAAAGAATGTCATGCAGCTGCGTCTCCGGCCCGCGCAGGACGAAAAGCCCATTTTCTGTCATGATTTTTTGTCATAGAAGTAGGAGCCTGCCACATCTATGATGATACCGGGTTTTGTCACAATTATCGTCATAGAAGTGTCATATGTATGACAGAAAATTTTTCCGTTCGGCCCAAAATGTCACGGATGTGTCTTTTTTTGTAGTTCCTGTGCCATCCATCGTTCCGAGCAACACGGGGAAAGTATGACGTTGACTCCTGTAATGGACGTCGTCATCGGACCCTATCACCAGCGCCGACTACAGGACTTTGGTTGATGGATTGACCACTTCTTTGACATGCACAAAGACTCAATATAGGTACTTTATTAACATGGCTCGTGGCGCCCTTGGTGGCGATGAATAGTACAACCCCGGTTCTTGCACCAGTATCTCAACACAAATCACCTTCAGTATGGTGGGCAGCTTCTTCATCCATGCCATAACTGCCAGAGCCCAGCTATCTGGAGGAATAAACATACTTACAAGCTCACCTCCTAGGTCACTGATAAGCTAATTCATGGACTCGCTGTTCCAAGCCTGTCGAGGCATGCCGTGGAAGGTAAGCTTTGTTAAAAACTCAAGCTCAGAGGGCACCAAGCCCCGTCCTGGGTGCCGTCGATCAAAGCTCACCAGCGCAACATCGCAGAATAAACACAGGGAAGATTCGAACACAGACTACAGTTGAAAGTTGTTTGGAACCTCTGACGAACAAATCAGCCGGTGGCGGACAGTCTTCGACGAGCAAGTCACTTATTTGGATCCCATGCACAATGCCAAGACCTTTGACAAGGTCATCCGGCAAGACGGGAGGGCGGTCGCTGTTGATGGTTACCATCATCACTTTGCCCGCAAACTGGTCATCAAGTGCCGCCATGCCACTTTTGAGTGACAGCACGCAGTGCCTGCTACCTCTTGAGCACTGCATTGGTTTTCCCTTGAAGAGGAAAGGGTGATGCAGCAAAGCAGCATAAGTATTTCCCTATGTTTTTGAGAACCAAGGTATTAATCTAGTAGGAGGCCACGCACGAATCCCTCACACCTACAGAAACAAATAAAATCTCGCAACCAACACAATAAAGGGGTTGTCAATCCCATCACGGTCACTTACGAAAGTGAGATCTGATAGATATGATAAGATAATATTTTTGGTATTTTTATGATAAAGATGCAAAGTAAAGAAAGCAAAATAAACGGAAAAGGCAATAGCTTGTTGACGGAAGATTAATATGATGGAGAATAGACCCGGGGGCCATAGGTTTCACTAGTGGCTTCTCTCGAGAGCATAAGTATTACAGTGGGTAAACAAATTACTATTGAGCAATTGACAGAATTGAGCATAGTTATGAGAATATCTAGGTATGATCATGTATATAGGCATCACGTCCGAGATAAGTAGACCGACTCCTACCCACATCTACTACTATTACTCCACACATCGATCGCTATCCAGCATGCATCAAGATTATTAAGTTCAAAAGAACAAAGTAACGCTTTAAGCAAGATGACATTATGTAGAGGGATAAACTCATGCAATATGAAATAAACCCCATCTTGTTATCCTCGATGGAAACAATACAATACGGGCCTTGCTGCCTCTACTGTCACTGGGAAAGGACATCGCAAGATTGAACCCAAAGCTAAGCACTTCTCCCATTGCAAGAAAGATCAATCTAGTAGGCCTAACCAAACTGATAATTCGGAGAGACTTGAAAAGATAACCAATCATACATAAAAGAATTCAGAGAACATTCAAATATTGTTCATAGATAAACTTGATCATAAACCCACAATTTATGGGTCTCAACAAACACACCGCAAAAGAAGATTACATCGAATAGATCTCCATAAGAGAGAGGGAGAACTTTGTATTGAGGTCCAAAAAGAGAGAACAAGCCATCTAGCTAATAACTATGGACCCGAAGGTCTGAAGTAAACTACTCACACTTCATCGGAGAGGCTATGGTGTTGATGTAGAAGCCCTCCGTGATCGATGCCCCCTCCGGCGGAGCTCCGGAAAATGCCCCAAGATGGGATCTCACGGATACAGAAAGTTACAGCGGTGGAATTAGGATTTTTGCTCCGTATCTAGTAGTTTGGGGGTACATAGGTATATATAGGAGGAAGAAGTATGTCGGTGGAGCAACATGGTCCCCATGAGGGTGGAGGGCGCGCCTGGGGGGGGTGGGTAGGCGCGCCCCTACCTCATGCCCTCCTGGTTGCTTTCTTGATGTAGGGTCCAAGTCCTCTAGATCATGTTCGTTCCGAAAATCACGTTCCCGAAGGTTTCATTCCGTTTGGACTCCATTTGATATTCTTTTTCTTCGAAACTCTGAAATAGGCAAAAATAGAAATTCTGGGCTGGACCTCTGGTTAATAGGTTAGTCCCAAAAATAATATAAAAGTGTATAATAAAGCCCAATAATTTCCAAAACAAGATATAATATAGCATGGAACAATAAAAAATTATAGATACGTTGGAGACGTATCAGCGACCGAAGGCAGGACGGACCTCAGGATCTCCGGCTTGGAGATCCGCATTAACCAGCAACCTGAAAGTGCACTTGGCTACAGGGAGTAGAGGGGGATTTGGGGGATCTGGTGTATGAATTGAGATTCCAGAGGTGGGGAGGGATAGGTGATTGCGGATGAAAAGGTAGAATCAATTTCAAAGACATGCCAATAAGCTCTCGCCATGCAAGCTCACGAAAGCACCGGTGACGCCCACATGTCAGCATAAGAGTCATTTTTATTTGTTTTTTGAGCATCTAGCCTTAGTGTTCTTATAATTGGCCCATTTGGCATTGCGTTACTACTCGACCCATATTCAACGACACCTCACATAGGCCCAAAGCCCCAAACAAGTGTACATGATCGAAAATTCCCTGAGCTCAAATTATAAATTGAAAAAAAAGATATATACACTGAACACTAGAGAATGGTGATGCCCTCATTTAGCCCATCAGCAGTTCGAAACAATAAACAGTTCAAAACAACAACATATACAACATGCAAACACTAACTAGTGACTACTACTGACATAAACAGTGAGACATGAAGTTCATAACAAGTCTTGCTACACCATGAAAATGCACCCATGTGCAGTGCTCAGATTCTCGTGATCCAGATGAGAATGACATTCTAAAGAGAGCCAACTATTACAAAGTAAGAGTGACATATACGAGGATGACCAAATTACAAGGAGTCTGCATAACAAAAGACAACACTACCCATCCAGAACCAACAGCAATGACAACAAGTCATTCGAAGAGGGATGATCCAACACCATCATAATTTGCAGCCTCTCTTCAGCCACCAGTGATTCGGAGACACAAGGATTCCACCCTTTTAACACAACAACCCAATTACCTATCAACCTGAAGGCTTGAACCACATCACTGACTGTCGGAGTTGAGACATCCAAGGATCAAAGTCAATACAAACAACTTCCTCATTATCACCTTATTTTGCCTATAGGCTGTATTGTTGACAATCAGGGGCATATGATTCTGAAGTCCCAGGGTTCACCATGTAGACACAATTTTCCCTAGCAAACACAACCTCTTATCCATTATGAACCTTTCCAAGGGTGATCTCATGGTTAATCGGATAATTGAGTCCGAGAAACAGAGAGTGTGAACCAAGGCTCTTTACCTGCCTCAAATTCAAAAATCCTGAAGGCCCCAACAAGTTGGTATCCTGCCCTTAGACGTAACAACCAATCTCTGATACTCACGTATTTCACGCTTCTTGTACACAGTGGAGTTTTTGCAATATAACTTCGCTGGCTCATGTGTGTGAATGGTCACCAGTCTTTCATCGTCGTTTGATTGAGCGACCAACCAGTTGTGATTCAATGTTTTCGGCAAAGCTGTGGTGTGATTACAAAGGGCAATAACTGTAGGGACACTGCATCATATCAAATAGGAGACAAAAAGGACAACATTGTTAATGTAAGATCATGATTGTTCAGAGTATGAGTAGGATAATGTAAGAAACAACATTGATCTGTCCCAGTTGGAACTGATAGGAAAATACAGGAAAATGTATACTGGGTCAAAAATATAACAGTGCCATGCATGGTTATACTAATCTTATCTCGCAATTGATTCTTCATAGGAAACTACCATGCCATGCATGTTATGTAGTCATGTTCTGTCCTCACAAATAAATTGTTCAGAGGAAACTAACACACCATGCATTGTTGCTATATACTCATGTTCTGTGTGCGAAATTCTTTTGAGGATATCATTCTAGCCATTGATTGCGGAAGGGCGAATATAGCTATGTAGACATGATAAGCATGACAGGATTTCAATACTTCCAAATATAGAACCATATGCACGTTTACTTCCCTAATGTATGGTTAGATGAAACCAATAGTGTTATGGATGTTTTAACATCATGAAAATGAGGAAACTAACATGGCTATTGATACACGCTCATATTTAGTAGTATATAAATTACTATAACGCTAGGAGAATATCCATATCTTCCTAACCGTTTGATTATAAAGGGTACAAATTGACTATAATGACATGGTCACAATCACATGATTTAACTAGTTCCAAATATAACTCACTTACAACATCTCTAGTACACTACCATTGTTCTACTCAAATTCTGCTGCAGCAGGGATATGCCAATCATCACAAAAGTTTAAACAATGTCATGGAGTTATCATTAAAATCAGAGGAAAACAACTTACACGTGTCGTCCCAGCAATACGTGGTTCCATCTACTTTGTCGATCGCATAGATGATGCCATTGAATTCGATAGCATCACAGAAGTGTGTATCATCTTTGACGATCGACTGTGAGGTGAGTTGTCTCCACCTAAAGAAGGCACTGGTGGAAAGATAGGCGAGTCTGCGGTCGAACAAGGCAATTAGCTTGCAGTCTGTGTAATTCGCAGATCGTGTGGGCACTTGGCAGATTACAGTCTTCTGCAAAACAAGGTTTGTCCAACTGATGTAGTAATTAGATGACTTTAGCCACGATGGTAAAACCTTGTATGATGCAAGGGAGGAAGGGTATTCTCATGGGAGGTGTGGAAGTTCATGACCACCAACTCGTTCTAGCGTTCTTTCACGCCAGCCATCCAGTGGGAGTTCATGCCGACCAAATAAATACCTGCCAAGAAGTTTCGGGTAATGGTGATCAGGTCGAAGTCGAGGGGCATGATGTAAGGCGACCCACTACATACCTGTGAAGAAGTTTCGGTTGATGGAGGTCATATCCAAGTCGAGGGGCATGATGTACGCCTCTGTATCATGGTGAGCGCATCTCACAAGAGCAGATAGTAGCAAGCATGGTGTCTTGAGAAGCTCATGCCTCACTTTGACGATGGCCATGCGTATGTCCCTCGAGCATGCAGCCAGCCGCACGGTGCTCAACATATCCATACGCGAACAACAGAGGTCGAGGATGTCACTGGGGAGATCTCTATAGACTCTGCTCATAGGGATGCTGCGTGGTTCGGGTTCGGCAATGGTGGAGTGACGTGTCTTGACGCTACATTAGTATTTCTCCAAAAAGGAAGGGATGATGCAACACAACGATGGTAGGTATTTTCCTTAGTGATGAAACCAAGGTTATCGAACCAGTAGGAGAACCAAGCAACAATGTGTAAATGACACCTGCACACAAATAACAAATACTCGCAACCCAACGTATTAAAGGGGTTGTCAATCTCTTTCAGGTAACGGCGCCAGAAAATGGCAAACGGACGTGAATAAATTGTAGTAGATTGATAGATCGAACTCCAAATAAAATAAATAAGAATAAATTGCAGCAAGGTATTTTTGTATTTTTGGTTTAATAGATCTGAAAATAAAAGCAAAGGAAAATAGATCGCAAAGGAAAATAATATGGGAAAGAGACCCGGGAGCCCTAGGTTTCACTAGTGGCTTCTACCGAGAAAAATAGCAAACGATGGGTAAAAAAATTACTGTTGGGCAATTGATAGAACTTCAAATAATCATGATGATATCCAAGCAATGATCATTCTATAGGCATCACGTCCAAGATTAGTAGACCAACTCCTGCCTGCATCTACTACTATTACTCCACACATCGACTGCTATTCAGCATGCATATAGTGTATTAAGTTCATGGAGAAACGGAGTAATGCAATAAGAATGATGACATGATGTAGACAAGATCTATTTCTGTAGAAATAGACCCCATCGTTTTATCCTTAGTAGCAACGATACATACGTGTCGGTTCCCCTTCTATCACTGGTATCAAGCACCGAAAGATCGAACCCACTACAAAGCATCTCTTCCCATTGCAAGATAAATAGATCAAGTTGGCCAAACAAAACCCAAATATCAGAGAAGAAATACGATGCTATAAGCAATCATGCATATAAGAGATCAAAGAAACTTCATCGAATCCCAACAAACACACTGCAAAAGAGTTACATCATATAGATCTCCAAGAGACCATTGCATTGAGAATCAAACGAGAGAGGAAGCCATCTAGCTACTAACTACGGAGCCGAAGGTCTACAAAGAACTACTCACGCATCATCAGAGAGGCACCAATGGAAGTGGTGAACCCCTCCGTGATGGTGTCTAGATTAGATTTGGTGGTTCTGGACTCTGCAGCTACTGGAATTGATTTTTGTCGACTTCCCTAGGGTTTCTGGAATATTGGGGTATTTATAGAGAAAAGAGGCAGTCCGGGGGACACCCGAGGTGGGCACAACCCACCAGGGCGCGCCTGGGCCTCCTGGCACGCCCTGGTGGGTTGTGCTCCCCTCGGAGCACCCCCAGGCGCTGCCTTGACTGTGTGTCTTTTGGTCCATAAAAAATCTTCCTAAAGTTTCGTGGCATTTGGACTCCATTTGGTACTGATTTTCTACGATGTAAGAACCTGCAAAAAACAGCAACTGACACTTGGCACTATGTCAATAGGTTAGTACCAAAAAATGATATAAAATGACTATAAAACATCCAAGATTGATAATATAATAGCATGGGACAATAAAAATTGTAGATACGTTGGAGACGTATCAACATCCCCAAGCTTAATTCTTGCTCGTTCCCGAGTAGGTAAATGATAAGAACAGAATTTTCGATATGGAATGCTGCCTAACATGTCATCTCATATTCTTTTTTATAGCATGGACATTTGTACTTTTATATTGTTGAAAGCAATAGTCTAGTTTTGAAATGATAACTTAAATACTTAAGCATATCAACACGCAACCATGTCTTTAAAAATATCAACGCTAAAATAAGTTATCGCTAGCCCATTATGCTGAATCGTTGATTCATTTATGAAACACACTCGCATATTAACTACACCCATTGCTCAAGTACGATCATAGTGCCTCCTAGTTGGCGGTTTAATAAGAGAAGATGAAGACTCAAAATCAAAAATAAAAAATGCATAAAGTAAAAGAAAGGTCGTTCGCAGAGGGAAGTAGGGATTTGTAGAGGTGCCAGAGCTCAAAGCGAAAATTGAGAGATAAAATTTTTTTGAGAGACATACTTTTCCCACCAACAAAAACGGCTTAGAGTTCGCAACACTTTCCATGCTAGATATTACATAGGCGGTTCCCAACATAAATTAAGGTTTATTCCTTTTTCACCATACTTTCACATTCCATGGCTAACCGTATCCACGGGTGCCTTTGTCGGTGTCGAAACGAGCCGATCTCGGGTAGGGGTCCCGAACTGTGCGTCTGAGGATCGAAGGTAACAAGGGACAAAGGGGACATGATGTTTACCCAGGTTCGGTCCCTCTTAATGGAGGTAAAACCGTACGTCATGCTTGATTATCTTCGATGAATATAGGGCTTACACGAGTTGATCTACCTCAAGATCATAATGGCTAACCCCTTCTTGTCTAGCCAATATGATTTCTGATAGCCTCTATGGATTAAACCCTCAGGTTTATACACACACCGGAGGGGCCTAGGGTTGTATAGAGTCGGTTTGTAGAGGAAGGAAATTACATATTCGAACACCAATCTTGCCATCCACGCATAGGAGAGTCCTATCCGGACACGGGGGAAGGTCTTCTGCCTTGTATCTTCATGGCCCATCAGTCCGGCCCATATCACACAACCCGGACACCTGAGGACCCCCTAATCCAAGACTCACTCAGTAGCCCCTGAACCAGTCTCGAATGACGATATATTCAACACACGGGTTATCTTCGGCATTGTAGGGCGGGTTCCTCCTCCTGAGTACTTCAAAGCAGTCTTCTGAACAAAAGAACTATTTCCGGCTCTATATATAGTCTCAACCCTTAGTCATGAAGGCAAGATATTTAATCAAAATAATATTTCTCAACTGACAACTTTTAGGTGAAACGTCACATATGGCCTCTTAACATTTCGAACCATTTTTCGCCAACCGTTTCGCGTTTCGAGGCATAACCTCTATTGACACGTCTTGTTAAAATAGAGATCGTGTTCGCTTATCGTGGGATCCTCATCAATATGGTTTTGGGTAATCCAACCGTGCCATTCGCATGACCCCTAGGGAACAGGCGAGTGTTAAGGCTTGAGGGGGGCGTTTGATATTCACTTCATATATAAGAGGATAAAGATTCCTCTTCCTTCCCACGCCTTCTTCCTTCTCTTGCTTTCCCATCGTCGAGCTCCAGCACCCAAACTTCAATCTTTCCCACCGCCACCAACCTCTCCAGCCATGTCTGGATCAGGTTCGAAGGGCAAGTGGGAGGCCTCCTCCATCATAGAGAAGGACGTCAAGGGGCTCCGGGAGGCGGGATATCTATCTGCGGACGTCGCACACAGGCTCCCCGCCAAGGATCAAGTCATCCCCACTACAGAGCCCAGCGAAAGGGTGGTATTCATCCCCCTCTTCCTCTGTGGGCTAGGGTTTCCTATCCACCCCTTCATCCGTGGCCTCATGTTCTACTACGGGCTAGATTTCCATGATCTAGCCCCAAATTCATTCCTCCACATCTCGGTGTTCATCGTCGTGTCTGAGGCGCTACTCCGCATCCCCCCACACTTTGGCCTATGGCTAAAAGTTTTCAATGTGAAGCCGACGGTGGTCGACGGGCAGCATGCGGACTGCGGCGACGCCATGGTGAGCAAGCTTCCCAACACCGTTTGGCCTAAAGGGGCCTTCGTGGAGACCGTCAAGGTGTGGCAGTAGGAGTGGTTCTACATCACCGAACACCGCAACGCCAAGTGGGCGGCCACTCCTGAGTTCAGATCCGGAGCCCTTATGCGGCTTAGATCATGGACCACCCAGGTTATGGACTGGGGATCCACTGTTGATTCTACAAAACAACATCTCAAACACGATAAGCAAGGACAACAGTCTTGCCAATGTGATTCAGGTGATGGTCTTCCGCCGGATTCTTCCCTGCCAACTCCAGCCCTCCCACGTGTGGGAGTTTAATTCGGAAGATCCTCGGACCCTGAAGCACTTCTTCGGCACAATGCACCAAGATATCTGGAAGCTTCTCTTCAAGGCCCAGAAAGCGTGGCCGAAGAAGACCGAAGACATCTGTCTTGACAGCGAGAATCCGTCCACAACGGTAAGTGTGTTATTCTGAATATATATTCGATCAATAAGTTTTCAGACATAATGAGATTCTGTCCCTCGTAGAGGGCTGGATAGCAAAGGCAGAGCGGATCAAGTGTCCGGCATCGCTGCCTAAAGATCCAGCCACACCCCAGCTGCTGGAGATGCTGGTCTCGATGCCTTATCAGGCGCCGGAGAAGGAGGCCAAGAAGAAGAGCAATGAGGCCAAAGGTGGCCTCCGCCACAAGGGTACTTCGGACGTAGTGTTCAGAGAGACCGAAATCCCCTCCTCCCACGAGGGAGATGAAGACGAAGAGGAGGCGGAAAGTGACTCCCCTCTTATGGGGAGGAAGAAGAAGAGGGTATCCTCCACATACCCGAAGGAGGAGGTACCCAAGAGAGGGAAGATGGCCCTCTTGGATGGTTTAGATTCAGAGGCTGAACCCATCCCCGAGAGGCTTCCCAGGGTGAAGCCCCTGGCCAAATCGTAAGTGCCCCAAGATCTATTATATGTCTTTGGTCCACTATGTCTTTATAATATAGCATATCGTACTGTGTATCTTTCAGCCCTACTCGTGACCTCCCCAACACTTCACTATTTGAGGGGAGTTCTCTACCACCAGAGATGGCAGAGAGCAAGACGCCTCCATGAGACCCTTCGCCGATCATCGCGAATGACACCGAGGTGTTGTCCCGAAGGTCCTCTCCAGGCCGCGCAGAGGTGGCTGAGGCTGGCGAGATGGCGCCCGAGGGTAATACCTCGGCCGCCAAAGACATGGGAGGTGTGACCCTCATGAAGAACGACGGCGGGGGCCCTGACCAGGCCGGCCCCCAGCTGGACATTGTTCCAGAGACCAACGTGGCTCCAGAATCGGGCGAGCAACCCCTTTGGAGGAGGGGAGAGCATCAGCTCCAGCGGTGGCCTCCACTAATCCAGAGGCGCCGAATACTTTGGCGGAAGCACTGCGACGTGCTTCCATCATGGTGGAGCACCGCACCCTGATGGGTGCGGTGGTAGAGAAGGTTCAGTCTGCCAAGAGTGGGTTGAACGAAGCCTTCACAAGCCTATTAAAGGCTTTGATGTATGCGACGTAATGCTCTAGACGCTTTGTCATATGAAGGAAATATACATGTATACAAATAGTATCCCCTAAGTCTCTGTCCGGTGCTGAAAAAGCCAGACAGAGGATCACAATATAATCGAAAGAGGTGACATACTTTTCTATGTATGATAGTCTTCCCTGTTGGCGGCAACCGCCCAGGCCGACGAGGTTTCCGAGCTTAATCGCAAACTGAAGTTGGCCGATGATGAAATCGACCGCATTAACAAGTGGTTCGATGAGACGCAAGGTATGCGTATATTTTTAAAGAGTTTGATCATGTATCTGAAGTAATATGCAAATTGGAAGTTGAACTCATTTACTGCTGTGATTGTGATTGCAGTTGGCGTGGCCGAGGTCGAGACCCTCAAGAGCGCCCTTGCCCAAGCCAGGGAGGTGGCGAAGGCAAATAGAGCAGCCGTTGACAAAGCGGCTGTGGAACTGAAGACCGAACAGGTCGCCCGCCACCAACACAAGGAGAGGGTGGCCGAAGTGGAGCAAGAACTGAAGGACACCATCGTCAAGTGCGAGGCCCTGGAGGTGAAGACGACGGACCAAGTGGCCGAACTCGCCAAGGCCCTCCAGGAGTCAAAAGGGGCACAGACTGAGGCCCAAAGTTCTTGTGAAGAGATCCGGCGGGCCGAACAAATAGTGGCTGGTAAGCCCTTTCTTTTGCAGAGTATATCTTCGGGTAAAGGATATGTCTTGCTTACTCATCTGTGGAGTTCTCCAGATGCCATTCCAGATCTACCGAGGAGTGTCGCCGACGCCGCGCAGTTCTTCCGAGCCCAGGAGGGGAACTTGACAGAGAAGTTATTCTGGTCTCAGTTCCTGGCACCGGAGCACCAGACGTTGTTAAACAACTAGATGAAGCAACTGGCAGAGCTGCACATGATGTTCGGCTTGGCCATGAAGGACGTCATGGTCCGGCTTTGGCCAGCCGAGCCCATTCCAAGCAGCTACTTTGGCTTGGTGAGGCGACTCGTCGATGCTCTGCCCCGAATTGAAGTTCTGAAGCGCTCAGCGTGCATAGAGGGTGCGCGGATAGCCTTTGCCCATGTCAAGATGCACCGGGAAAAGATGAAGGCCACCGACGTGACAACCGCAGGCCCACCCGAAGGCAAGGACCACCACAAGCCGGAGAGGTACTTCGAAGACGTCCTAGCTGGTGCCTGAATAGTAGAGGGCCAATGCTCAAAGGATACTATGTTTGAGTGAATGTATCAGGGATGTTGAAACTTTGTTTTATGAACCAAGGTTTGTAATATATTTATGCCTTTATCTAGAATTATCTTCCTCCTATGCACCCGTTTCAATTCTGAAAGTTTCCTAGTCATCGGCTGTAGATGCCACGTAGATGCTACGGGGGTGTTCGATATAGCGTGTGCTCACACTTGACCCAACGTCTAGGTCCGTAAAGGAGGTGTCTGCGCAGCGAACCAGGCAATCAGACTATGCGGCTTTATTGCTTTCTCTTAGCCATAGGAGTTTGATGCTGGGGATAAGTACTAGCCCCTAGTGCGTATGCGGCTGTTTGAACTAGGATGCCTTTGTCGCATGATTGGGCGAAGACCAGCCCTTCGTATAACACAGAGTAAATAATGAAAGATTTGTAGTAAGTCGCCGAATCACCGACCAGCTCTCGCCACATCATGACAGTCACTTTTTAGCTTTCTCTACTGAGGTGTTTGACCGGACGAACCAAAAACACAATCGTAGTAGTTCTCCCTCTACTACCTTAGCCTACCTAGCAGAACGTAAGGTAGTAATCACAGGAGCCGGGCAACCCATCTATGGAACAAAGACATGACTTGGAGCTGATGCATATAATGCAATATTGGGGACGCCGAAGTATACCCTAAAAGTATTCATACTTTTGAACATATCTGTGGCCGAATAGAGCCCCCAACATTTTCGCCGGACCAAAGTATATGTGGCAATCTGAAGTAAGGGGGGAATATAGATTGTGAAATGAACCAATACCGAATAGAGGTTGGCAATAAACTGTTTCCTTTACAATATGATTGATACGCCGCAATGTGCTATTATAGATAATGCCATAAACATCAAGGGTATTTTACATGCCGAGAATTTGTACACTAGGGAAGATGTATACAGGGCCTGAAAAGAAAAGGTAGTCTTGAAGATCCCCTTGATGCCCTGCCGCACATCTGCGTCGTTTCTCCTTGGTAAAAAAAATCCTTTGAAAGGATCAGTGGAACGTCGTTTATACAAAAGGGGCCTGGAAGAGAGCCCTTGCACGACCGTAAGGTCGCTAGGTTTTAATGAACCTGTAATATGAGAGAGAAAAGAGAAGGAAGGGAAAAAAGTGTTATAGTCCAAATAGGGTCGAGCCACACTATAGACCTTGTCCGCAGTGTTCCTCTGTCGTTTTCCCATGGTATTTTAAGTGCGTAATTATGCACATGCGATACATACACTACGAAAAAAGACACATCTGTGACATTTTGGGCCGAATGATTTTTTTTGCTGTCATACTGAAGACACTTCTATGACAATAATTGTGACAAAACCCGGTATCATCATAGATGTGGTGGCATCCTACTTCTATGACAAAAAATCATGACAGAAAATGGGCTTTTCGTCCTGGGCGGGCTGGAGCGCAGCTGCATGACATTCGTTGGTCTGTCCATGACGGAAAAACCGTGGTAGAAGCAAGGGCAAGGAAAATATCGGGGTGTTCCCGATTACGGTGGGTGGTCGGGGTCGAGCGATGCGCGTTTCTCTCATACACGCACGCGCGTGGGTGCGAGGCGTTGGGCTCTAACTAAACCCGAGCGATTGCACTGCAGGCTATGCGTTACTAAACCCGAGCGATCGATCGATGGCTGTTAACTGAACCCGATCGAGCGATTCATTCGCTACTGCTGCTAACTGAAGCTGATCGATGCTGCCTCTGGATGAACAGTGAGCATTGCTGGGGGTTTGGATGAACAGTTCCTGGTGGGGGTGGATGAACAGGACCCCGTGGTGTTGCCTCTGGATGAATAGGACCCCGATCGATCGAGCTGGTTGGGGCTACATGAACAGGTCTCCGTGGAGGGCTGGATGAACAGGACCCCATGGAGGGCTGGATGAACAGGACCACCCGTGGAGGGCTGGGTGAACAGTAGATGGTGGAGGGATGGATGAACAGTTGCCCCGTGGAGGGGTGCTGGAACAGGAGCCCATGGAGAGGGCTGGTTGAACAGTAGCCGGTGGAGTAGCGCGTGGTGGAGGCTGGATGAACAGGAGCCCGTGGATGAACAGTCGCAGGTGGAGGCTGGAGGAGGTCGACGGTTGATGAACAGTATCGCGTGGAGTCCCGTTTTGTGGTACGCCACACCCCTCCCGATGAACAGGACACCCGTTTCGACCGTAGCACTCCAACACAATTCCGGTTCCTCCCTTTTGCGGTACGCCACACCCCTCCCGATGAACAAGACCCCCATTTCGACCATAGGAGGCCCGTTTCCTCCGTTTTGCAGTACGCCAGACCCCTCCCGATGAACAGGATCTCGTTTCGAACATGGCCGGTTGAACACAAGGCCGTTTCCTCCGTTATGCAGTATGCCAGGCCTCGTTTCCATCGGTTGTTCCGTCCAAGCCCTCCCGTTGAACACGACGACGCATTTCGTTCTGACCCAGCCGGTTGGCTCCCCATGAACACGACGACGACGCAGTTTCTCTGTTCCAACCCAGCCATGTACATGAGCCTCGGCCGTACGTATGCACGAGTAGGCATTTGAGACCCCGCCCATATGTACGTACATGGCCGTATTTTCTTTCTTGCACACTGGCCGCTGTACGTATGTGTACATGTTTCATGCATGCATCTACTACGACACGTGCACGCTCTACATCGACTAGTATGTACGTACACGTTCGCGACCAGAATGACAACGCTACATATGCTTCAACCAGGTGGGTCCCGACTGTCACACAGTTCCTTGCATGCGAAGATATATCTGGTGGGTCCCAGCAGTCAGGAGGGCGAATCGTTTTTTTGCCCGGACGCACTTCCTTGCATGCGAAGATGTAGCTGGTGGGTCCCAGCAGTCAGGGGGAAACGTTTTTTTCACGAAATACGGTGGCCTGTCCGTTGGGTCCCCGTTGTCAGGTGGAGGAATAATTATTTTCCGCATAATAAGGAGGCACTTCCTTGCTGCGGCCGTGGACCCAGCTGTCAGCCTCTCCACGTACAGTCCACGTCTCATGGAAGCCGTTTCTTGACCACGTTGACCACGCCGCGCCGAGAGCACCAGGGCGGTGGACGACGGTGAGGCCTAGGAAGGGGACGACCCGGAGCCGGGGAAGACGCGACAGTGGATGCCTATGCATAGAGGAGTATGAGGGTTCACTGGTTCGCTGTGGTGTGAGGCTGTCGTCGCCGCAGAATAATAGGGGGTGTGGGTGAGTAGAGGGATGGCCTAGCCAGCGGTGGGAGTAGTAGGGGCGGTGAGGCCTCCGTGGCATCACAGCCGGCCACATGAGGCAGGCGCACGAAGCATGACCGGTGCTGGTTTGGGCGGCTGGAGCAAGAAGACCTGAGGTTGAAGAAGCACTATGGCCATTGGATGAACATCGCACGATCACTGGAGCTAGAATCATGCATATTGACTAAGTTGACAAAGCCCTCCGTCCCCATCAACTTAGTAGGCCCACAAGTCAGCCTCCCACTATACTGGGTCCCAGCTAGCAGGGGGATTATTCGTTTTTTTGTGTGTAATAAGGAGGCACTTCCTTGCGTGCGAAGGTGTAGCTGGTGGGTCCAAGCAGTCATGGGGAAACATTTTTTCGCGAAATACGGTGGCCCGTCCGGTGGGTCCTTGCTGTTAGGTGAAGGAATAATTATTTTGCGCGTAATAAGGAGGCACTTCCTTGCGGCCGCCGTGGACCCAGCTGTCAGCCTCTCCATGTACAGTACTCTTCCGGTGGAAGACGTTCCTTGACCACGTTGACCACGCCGAGCCGAGAGCACCTGGGCGGTGGATGATGGCGAGGCCTAGGAAGGGGATGACGTGGAGCCAGGGAAGACGCGGCAGTGGAAGCCCACACGGAGAGGAGTATGAGGGTTCACTGGTTCGGCTGCGGTGTGAGGCTGCCGTTGCCGCAGAATAACAGGGGGTGTGGGGGAGTGGAGGGATGGCCTGGCCAGCGGTGGGAGTAGTAGGGGGTGGTGAGGCCTTCGCGGCATCACAGCCGGCCACGGGAGGCAGGAGCACGCGGCACGACCGGCGCTGCTTTGGGCGGCTGTAGCAAGAAGACCATAGGTTGAAGAAGCACTACGACCGTTGGATGGACATCGTAGGGTCACTGCAGCTAGAATCGTTTATATGGACTAAGTTGACAAAGCCCTTGGTACGCGTCAACTTAGTTGGCCCACAGGTCAGCCTCCGAAATGGTGCGCCCTAGATGTCAGGGGAGGAATCATTTTTTGAGCGGCTGAAGCAAGAATATCCAAGATTGAAGAAGAAGCACGGCATCCGTTGGATGGACATCCAACGGCCACAGCAACGAGAACCGTGTGTTGTTGACAAAGCCTTGCATACGCGTCAACTTAGTTTTTTAGGGGACGCGTCAACTTAGTTTTTTAGGGGACGTGTCAACTTAGAAGGCCCACAAATGCGTGGCAGAGAATATATAGCCCATTTGCGATTTGTAAGAATGTACAACCCATTTTTTAATTCTAATGGAATTTACTCTAGCCCATTTACAGTTTGTTAAAAGTACATCCCATTTTCTAGCTAGGACAACGATTAATAATTTCAACCATTCCTAAAAAAAGATTAATAATTTCAACCAACCGCTCAAAACAGAATTCAAAAAAATTCCCACATTTTTATGGGATCCAAAATATTTTTATCTGAGATTTCTAGTTAGATTAAATATAATTTCAAAATAAATTTGTATTACATTAAAATCCAACAAAATATTGCGCGCACAACAAGTAATGAAATTAAAATTTGCAAATTCCAAAAATAATATATTTTTAAAACTAATTACGCGTTTGGTGCATTTTTTATAGTTACTACCCAGTTATTAAAATTACATCCCATTTATTATTTCTTAAAGTCCTTTTTCTTGTTAAGCCTAATGCATACCTCCTATGAAAGTTTGCAGCCCAGCGGGGCGAAGAAGTTGACCCGGATATTGTGTACAACTGTCGGCCCAGTTGCATTGCCGATGTTGAAAAAAAGGCCTGTGTAGTATAGTACAACCTAACATGGCTACTCAGCCCACATTCAGCGACGCCGGAAAGGCCCAAACAAGGCTTCTGTACAACTTTTTTAAGTCACCAAGCTCAATTAATAACTTAAGAAAAAAGTTAGATTATAGTGGAACCTAATTAAAAGCTATCACGAGCAAATAAATAATTCAACGGGTCCCACTAGTGCGTGTGTGCATGTGTGCGTGCGTGTGCGTGTGTGTGTGTGAGAGAGAGAGCCATCGGTCGATGCTCGTAAATACATCTTTCTGCCATATCCATTGCTGATGCTCAGTAAAAACTTATATAGTTGACACAATCATACATAACATCATAGCACACTGAACTTGCGTACAAAAATTTCACGCAGGCGGTACAATCAGGATGGAAGTAGTGGATCGCTACAGGTAGGGCTATGTTGAAACCAACGAACTCATACATAACGGTTCATCATCTTTATCAATGACGGGAAAATATATTGAATGATGTGCAAAGAAAACAGACAAACAACACAATAAGTTCTACTGGCACATTAATTTGACGTACAACCCTTTCTAAAAAAAGTTAAGGTACAAAATTAGAACAGGTCACAACCAACTGTACTGGCACATCAGTGCTTCACACCCATAGCTCGGATTTAACTAGTATATGACAAGATTCAGTTGTTACCTCAAATAAGAGCACATCCAGGCAGCCAGCCCTACCTCTTCTCCCAAAGAAGAAGTGGCCTCTGCCGCGCGATGGAGTAGGCCCTGTGTAACACCCCGTGTGTAACCTGCCATATTTGTATTCCAGCTCTTGCCATTTTCGGCACTAAGTTAAGATATTTCCTCGTTGTCGGATTTTTGTCTCCGTGTTGCTTTTGTCTTTGTCATCATCTCATATCATGACATCATGCGCATCGCATTTGCATACGTGTTCGTCTCATGCATCCGAGCATTTTCCCCGTAGTCCGTTTTGCATTCCGGCGCTCCTATGTCCTCCGGTGTCCCCTTTTACCTCTTTTCGTGTGCGGGTGTTAAACGTTCTCGGATTGGACCGAGACCTGCCAAGCGGCCTTGGTTTACTACCGGTAGACCACCTGTCAAGTTTTGTGCCATTTGGACTTCGTTTGATACTCCAACGGTTAACCGAGGAGCCGAGAAGGCCTCATGTGTGTTGCAGCCCAACACCTCTCCAAAGTGGCCCAAAACCCACCTAAACCCCTTCCATCATCTAGGTCGTCCGATCACAATCGTGTGGCCGAAAACCGTGCTCAATTTGGAGTCTCCTAGCTCCCCCTACCTATATATATGTCCTCTCCCCCGAAATTCACGGACGAAACCCTAAAATCCTTCCCCTCGCACTGCCGGACGTGTCCACCGCCTCCAGCCACGTCGCCCCGGCCAATAGCATTGTGCCACGTCAGCGCTGCCGTCGCCTGCACCTAACCGGAGCGTGCCACATCAGCGGGGCCGCCCCACTTCGCCGCGCACCACCGCGTGGGCCCGCCGGGGCCCAACCGCGGCCCTCACGGCCCGGCACCGCCGCCCGACGCCGCTCGCCGGCCCCGCCGCCTCCACCGCGCGCCCTGCCGTTGCCGCCGTCGACCTCCTCGCCCGCTCGCCGCCCCACCGTCGACCTCCGACGCTGCGCTGCCTTCGCCGCTCGTCGCCTCGCCACGGAAGCCGCTGCCCCCGCCGTCTGATGCCTCCTCGTCGCCGGCGCACCTCGGATCCGACCGGATCTGCCTTCTCCGGCTCCCCCTCGCCTTCCCCTCGCTGGAACAAGCTCGTTGCCTCGCCGGAGATCCTTGGTTCGTGCGCCTGCGAGGAACCCTAGATCTGGAGAGGTTGACCTTTTTCCCCAAGTCCAAGATAATTTTAGCGGTTTTCTTCGCATCATAACTCTGCACCCATGGCTCCGTTTTGGGCGTGTAGCATATCAAATTGTTCTTCTCGATGAGTACTTCATTTCATCCCATTGCACCATGTTCATTTGAGTTCATCTTGATGCCCTAAAATGCTGTTGCAAGAGTGCTAGTTTATATTAGTTTCAGATTCTTACCAGAGTTTGGACATTTGTCATTTTTGCCAAGTTTAATGTGTGCCTCCGATGAACTTGAGCCCTACATGTGTTTTGAAGTATGCCATGCCATCTTTACAGGGGTGTATGCCGTGTATTTTTGTGATCTCTATGGTGACTAGCACAAGCATGCAAAGTAGCTCTCGTAATGTTGCTAATTTCAGGGACTTGGGAATCTTCTAAGTCATTGTCCTGATAATATTTTTATGCCATGTATTCATGTTGCTACAGAGTGATCCATGCCTCTTTTGAGCATGATCAGTAAGGATGTTTTGTAGATATTGTTGTGCTCTACCCGTCCATGTCATTGTTTGCAATTATGGAGCACCCTAGCTTGACTCAATCGAGCTCTACTTTTGCTATAAAATGTTCCTGGCAGAATGTTTACATGTTAAGCATTTTTGCCGAGGGTTGTTGTAGTTGATCCATGCATGCTTTGAGGTTGTTCTTGCCATGTTTAGCTTCTATACCATGTCTACTTGCTGGGTGTATGCTTAGTTTGTCATGCAATGCCTTGTGGTGATTGCATCGAGCTCCTAAACATGCCTACTTAATATTTGTTTTGCCATGCTCCAGTTTTCTACTAAGTCTGAATCTGTTAACAAAAGTTGCTATGTTCACATGGTTGCCATTGTATTTTCAGATCCCTTTTGGCTTATGGTCAGTAAGGGACTTTTGTTGTATGCTTTGATTAGCTTCATGCCATGCCTTGCTTTGCCATGATATGTTCCTGTACCATGTTGTTATCTTGCTCTAAAAATTGCTTCCTGATGTTAAATTCCTGACATGTTATTTTCACTAAGTCTGTAACCTGATATCTTTTGCACTTTTGCCATGCTTGTTTGATCCTGCTATTGTGTGAATTAGCCGTAGCTCGGTGTTCATCTTTTGTCAAGCATCCTGAGTGGATCACTTCCATGTGTTTTGTTGTTATGTTAGAGTGCAGTAGCTTGTTGTTCTTGATGCATTTAGATGGCCTCGTGCTGTTAATCGCAGCTTTGCGCCATTATTGTTTTTCTTGCCATTTGCAAACCGTGCATCCGATTCCGGTGATCTTTATATCGATTTCGACCGAAATCAACTCATCTTTCCAGCGGCACTCTTGGTTTTCCAAGTTGAGGCCAGGTTCAATCTTTCCTTTCTGAAACATGCATATGCATCGCATATCAAATCGCGCATATCATGCCATGTTTTGCATCATGTTGCTTGTGCATTGCACCGTTGTTGATTGTGTCTCCATTTGTTTTTGTTCTTGCTTTGGGTAGAGCCGGGAGACGAGTACACGATTGAGGAACCCATTGAGTACGCTTACAAGGATAAAGCTAATATCAACTCGGAGAACTTTGCAGGCAATATGACCATACCCTCGAAATCACTTCTATCTTTGCTTGCTAGATGCTCGCTCTTTTTCTATGCCTATGCTATGATACCTACCACTTGCTTATCATGCCTCCCATATTGCCATGTCAAACCTCTAACCCACCTTGTCCTAGCAAACCGTTGTTTGGCTATGTTACCGCTTTGCTCAGCCCCTCTTATAGCGTTGCTAGTTGCAGGTGAAGATTGGAGTTTGTTCCTTGTTGGAACATGTTTATTGTTGGGATATCATTATTATATCTTGTCTATGTTAATGCATCTATACACTTGGTAAAGGGTGGAAGGCTCGGCCTTATGCCTGGTGTTTTGTTCAGTCTTTCCGCCCTAGTTTCCATCATACCGTTGTTATGTTCCTTGATTTTGCGTTCCTTACACGGTTGGGTTATAATGGGAACCCCTTGACAGTTCGCCTTGAATAAAACTCCTCCAGCATGGCCCAACCTTGGTTTTACCATTTGCCACCTAGCCTTTTTCCATTGGGTTTCGCGGACTCAAGGGTCATCTTTATTTTAAACCCCTGGGCCAGTGCTCCTCTGAGTGTTGGTCCAAAACAGAGCCACTTGCAGCGCCACCTCGGGGCAACTTGAGGGTTGGTTTTAGTTGTACATAGTGTCCATCTGGTGTGCCCTGAGAATGAGATATGTGCAGCTCCTATCGGGATTTGTCGGCACATTCGGGTGGCTTTGCTGGTTTAGTTTTACCATTGTCGTGATGTCTTGTAACCGGGATTCCGAGTCTGATCGGATTGTCTTGGGAGAAGGAATATCCTTAGTTGACCGTGAGAGCTTGTGATGGGCTAAGTTGGGACACCCCTGCAGGGATTTGAACTTTCGAAAGTTGTGCCCGCGGTTATGGGAAGATGGGAATTTGCTAATGTCCGGTTGTAGAAAACCTGAAACTTAACTTAATTAAAATGAAACAACAGAGTGTGTGGCCATGATGGTCTCTTTTCGGCGGAGTCCGGGAAGAGAACACGGTCTCGTGTTATGCTTTAACGTAGGTTGTTCTAGGATCACTTCTTGATCATAGTTTATCGATCGTGCCTTGCCTCTCTCTTCTCACTCTCATTTGCGTATGTTAGCCACCATATATGCTAGTGCTTGCTGCAGCTCCACCTCATACCTTTTCCTTACCTATAAGCTTAAATAGTCTTGATCGCGAGGGTGTGAGATTGCTGAGTCCCCGTGACTCACGGATTACTTCAAAACCAAATGCAGGGACCGATGATACATCTCCAGGAGATTCGACTAAGCTCAAGTGGGAGTTTGATGAGGACTCAGGACGATACTACGTTTCCTTTCCAGACGATCAGTAGTGGAGCCCAGTTGGGCGATCGGGGACTTTATGCATTTGGGGTTGTCTTTATTTTGGTTCCGTAGTCGGACCTTGATTGTATCTGCATGAATGTAATGATATTTATGCTATTGTGTGACGTGTTGAGTGTAAGCCAACTATGTTTCTCTTTCCCCTTTATTCAGTACATGGGTTGTGTGAATATTACCCCACTTGCGACATTGCTTACAATGCGGTTATGCCTCTAAGTCGTGCTTCGACACGTGGGAGATATAGCCGCATCATGGGCGTTACAAGTTGGTAATCAGAGCCTTCCCCGACTTAGGAGCCCCCTGCTTGATCGAATCGCTGGCGTTGTTGAGTCTAGAAAAAAAATGTTTTGAGTCATTTTGGATTATATATATCGGAGAGTAGGATTCTTTTTACTCCTTAGTCCCTTCGTCGCTCTGGTGAGGCATCCTGACGTAGAGTTTTGACTCTTCTCTTCTCAAATTTCTCTATTTTTTTAGGATCACGTGGGTATCTTGGAATCGTTCCGATGGTTTTGTGACGAGAACATTGTTCTTGGTGCCTCCTAACATTTAGGGGTTGTGGCAGTGTCCCGGGGAGTTGAGCTCCAAGGTGTTGTCGTCACAATTTTATCATTGCAATTCTGGAATACCTGAGTTTCACCGACATCAAAAATCTCTTTTATGCAGTTGTTGGTGAGATAACCTCGACGCCACCCAGTACTGGGGAGGGAGTTCGGGAGTATTGCCATAACTCATATAACGTATGCTTTTTGAAGGTTAAGGTAATTGATTTCCGAAGGTTTCTTAGTTATGTGTTGAAGGATGGATACAGCTGGATGTAGGATTTGCTAGCTTTGGGTGAGATATTATGCTTCCCGTGTATCCCCAACACCTGATTGCATAACCGGGAGAATTTAGGGAGTTTCATAGGTGGGAATTCATGTAGCTCTAGTATTTCTTCCGCGGATATTTGGTTTGTGATTGGGTAATCCTCACCAAGTATTTGTTCTTGTCCGTACCTTGTTGTTTTATTCTTCTACCTCTATCTAAGTGGCTTCTCAATTTATGGAAGTGCGACCATTTCTATTGGAATTCATTCGTTCATTTTGTTCGGATGTTAAGACTATATGTTGCAATTTCGATCCATTTGATTCAGCTTGAATATATGTCTATCAAGATGCTAACGGATGTCACCCTCTTCAGCATGGCTCCTGCAACGCGTCAGAATCCTGAACCGCCACCACCACCTCCACCTCCGGAGGCATGGCAAGCTGTGATGGTCGCTACCAATGCCAACACGCAGCTGATCATGCAACTCTTGCAAGAGCGCAACCAAGGAAATCAAGGCCATGGCAACAATCAGAATCAGTTTGCTACACTCAACTTGTTCCTCGCAAACCAGCCAAAGACCTTCAGTAACTATGTCGAGGCAACCGACGCTGATGATTGGCTTTTGGATATCTGCAAGAATTTCAAGTGCAGCAACATCAGGCCTGAGGACTTTGTCAAGTTTGCTTCCTTCCAACTCAAAGACCAAGCTGCAGAGTGGTATCAGCAGTACAAAGATTCTAGAGGAGGTCGTGTGATTACCTGGGATGAATTCCGTCAAGACTTCAAAGCTCACCACATTCCTCAGAGTGTTGTTGAGAGCAAGCGTGAGGATTTCCGCAATCTGAAGCAATGCAGCTTGTCTGTTTACTAGTATAACATCATGTTCCAGAAGCTCGCTCATTTCACTAAGCAAGATGTCCCTGACGAGAAGAGCATGATTTATCAGTTCAGAGGTGGCCTCAGAGAAGATCTCCAACTAGCCCTTGTGCTTTTTGAGCCGCAGAAGTACGATAAGTTCTACAATATGGCACTGAGGGAGTCCTGGATTAGGGGGTGTTCGGGTAGCCTTCAGCCGGACTCCAGGACTATGAAGATACAAGATTGAAGATTTCGTCCCGTGTCTGGATGGGACTTTCCTTGGCGTGGAAGGCAAGTTTGGCGATGCGGATATTCAAGATCTCCTACCCTTGTAACCAACTTTGTGTAACCCTAACCCTCTCCGGTGTCTATATAAACCGAAGGGTTTTAGTCCGTAGGACAACTTCATCATACAACAATCATACCATAGGCTAGCTTCTAGGGTTTAGCCTCCTTGATCTCGTGGTAGATCTACTCTTGTACTACCCGTATCATCAATATTAATCGAGCAGGACGTAGGGTTTTACCTCCATCAAGAGGGCCCGAACCTGGGTAAAACATTGTGTCCCTTGTCTCCTGTTACCATCCGCCTAGACGCACAGTTTGGGACCCCCTACCCGAGATCCACCGGTTTTGACACCGACATTGGTGCTTTCATTGAGAGTTCCTCTGTGCCATCGCAATCAGGAAGGATGCCTCTTCCCGTCTTTAAAGACGGCGCCGTTACTAAGGGAGCTTTGGCTGTCGGCCAAACTCTCCGGCTAGGCGGTTTTCTCATGACCGCCTGTTCGGCCGTTGCGCCGACGGTGACCTTTCGGGTCATCAAAAGCAATCTTCATGTCAGCTCAGAGCTCGTCGAGCAGTTAGATCCAATGGAGCTCTCCTCCGTAAACGAGCTCTTGGATCGCATCGCCGCGTTGAGTGTCACTACGGATTATGACTAGGTTGGGCTTAAACCCGATCTAAGAGAAATTAATTCTCCCCAAGTCACCCATCACGTTGCCGTGGTAGAGGCACAGTGCGGCGACTCTTCATCTATCTTAAGGACTAGCTACGTCCGTATTCCCGATCCCTCCAAGCCGGATACCCGCGGAGGGGAGGAGGTAACTCAAGACCTGAACTTAGAATCAGGCAACGGGCTAGATTCACTGGACAACATCCAGGAATCCAAACTTTAGAGTTCGGAAACTCCTTGGCCTCTTTGTCTTAGATTGGGGGAAGTTCCGGATTTAATTCCACCCACCCACCCAAACATAAGCGATCTATCCCAAATCAGGCAAAAGCCTGAAGAAACAGTACATCATTACTGGGCAAGGTTCCTCCTAGTTATGAACAGGATAAAGGACTGCCGCGAGGAAGATGCAATCTCAAACTTTTGCAATAATTGCACGGACAAGGGAATCCTCAATGCCACAGGTCGTCGTGATCTTACACGCTTCGCTGACTTGGCGTCCATAGTACAAAAGTACTGTGCGATGGAAAGCGCCTAGAAAACCGAACCTAAATTTTGGGACAATCCGGCCCTGAATAGAAACCTCGTCCGAAATAAAAGGGTGCATCATCATCAGACACCCGGGTTAAAAACCAAAAAACCAAAACCCTCTACAGGGCATGGAACCGTACTGGAGGGATGGCTTAATGGACCCTATAAAATTTGTAGTACAGAGGACGCCACACCAACTCATAGCCTTAGAGCATGTTGGCTACTCTGGCAGGTGGCCAAAAGGGGCGAAGATCTCCTAATTCCGGAGGCCGCAGAAAGCCACCTTAGGGACTCCAGTACATTCTTAACAGTCTTTGAGACTTTCGCATCAAATAATATGCGAAAAAGAACACTCCGCAGCCTCGTAGAAGTCTATCAAGTAGCAACAATAAACCCATGGAGTGACACGGCTATTACTTTTAATGCCAGTGATGAACCTAAATTCCGAACAGCTCGAGCACCAGCCGCATTGGTCCTCAGTCCTATAGTGGACGGCTTTTGCCTCACCAAGGTACTCATGGACGGAGGCAGCGGACTGAACCTCATTTATGAGGAAACCCTTCAAAAAATGGAAATAGACTGGAACCGCGTTGAGCAAAGTAGCACAACCTTTAGAGGAATAATCCCCAATCGGGAAGCGCGCTGTGCAGGAAAAATCACACTAGATGTGGTGTTCGACACGCCGGATAATTAAAGGTCTAAAGAGGTCACATTCTAGGTGGCCCCGTTCAGTAGCGGTTACCACGCTCTGCTGGGGCGGGAAGCCTTTACAATCTTCCAAGCAATACCCCATTACGGGTACATGAAGCTCAAGATGCCCGGGCCGAACGGAATCATCACTCTCGCTAGTGATCCGGACATAACACTCCGCGCCGAAAACAAGACAGTTGAGGCACTGTCCGAAGCCCTAGCGGCTGAGGAACCGACTACGCTGCGCTCCACGGTAAACAGGGATGATGTGATACTCGACAAAAGATCCAAGTCCACCTCCTTTAAACCAGCGGATGAAATAGTCAAATTCCAGGTGCATCCAACGGACCCCAATAAAACAGCTTCCATCGGGGCACGATTAAACCCTGATGTAGACGCCGCACTGTGAGAATTCCTATGGGAGAACTGGGACATTTTTGCCTGGAACCCTTCAGACATGCCAGGAATCCCACGCAGGCTGGCCAAACACAGCTTTAATATCCTAAAAGGATTCAAACCTATCAAACAAGCCCTTCGGCATTTCTCTGAGCCCAAGAGACAGGCAATGGGAGAGGAGCTAGCCAAACTATTGGAGGCCGGATTCATCAGAGATATAAAACATCTGGACTGGCTAGCAAACTTGGTGATGGTACCAAAGAAGGATAAATCCTGGCACCTGTGCGTTGACTTCAAAGACCTTAACAAGGCTTGCCCAAAGGATCCCTTCCCCCTCCCCCGCATCGATCAAATTATCGATGCCACTGCCGGACACGATTCGTTGTGCTTCCTCGATGCATACTCCGGTTACCATCAAATCAAGATGGCCGAGTCAAACCAAGCCGCAACAGCATTCATCACCCCATACGGCCCATTCTGCTTCAACACAATGCCTTTCGGGCTCAAAAACGCCGGCGCAACATATTAGCGCATGATTTAGACATGTCTGGCAAACCAGATCGGCAAAATAGTAGAGGCATACGTGGATGATGTGGTCGTAAAAACAAGACATGTCGAATCTCTAGTAGACGACTTGAGGCTTACATTTGACAACCTCCGAGCATATGACATCAAGCTAAATCCGGAAAAATGCATTTTCGGTGTTCCAGCCGGAAAGCTCTTGGGCTTCATTGTATCTGGTAGAGGAATCGAAGAAAATCCAGCCAAGATCCGAGCTTTGTCACAATTGGATATCCCAAAGGACCTCAAACAAATACAAAAATTAACCAGATGCGTGGCGGCTCTAAGCCGCTTTATCTCCCATTTGGGAGAAAAGGCGCTACCCCTCTATCGCCTCCTTCGGCGCACCGAACACTTCGAGTGGACGGATGCTGCCACGGCCAGACTCGAGGAAATAAAAGCCATATTGGCAACAAACCCTGTCCTGGCCGCGCCAAACATCGGCGAACCAATGCTATTGTACATTGCAGCAACCCATCAAGTTGTCAGCGCAGTACTCGCCGTCGAGCGGGAAACGGACGGACACAAATTCCCCCTTCAAAAGCCGGTTTACTATGTGTCCACTGTCCTCACCCCATGCAAATCATGGTACCCACATTATCAAAAGATTGCATATGCAGTATTCATGGCATCCCAGAAACTACGACACTACTTTCAAGAGTGTTCAATCACAATAGCATCAGAAGTACCACTCAACGATATTATAAACAACCGCGATGCAACGGGCCGGATTACAAAATGGGCCATCGAGCTCCTCCCGTTCGACATAACTTATAGGCCACGGCGAGCTATCAAGTCGCAAGTTTTGGCCGACTTCATCGCAGAATGGACGGAGGCCGAACTCCCTAAAGAGTACGACACATATTCAAACTAGATCATGCACTTCGACGGTTCCAAAATGTTGGCCGGACTAGGGGCCGGCGTCGTTTTGACGTCCCCCACAGGAGACACAGTTCAATATGTACTCCAAATTATGTACACGGACTCCAACAATGCAGCCGAATATGAGGCCCTTTTACATGGTCTCCGGATGGCAGTATCCATGGGCATTCAACGCCTAGCGGTGCGCAGGGATTCGAACCTCGTGATATCCCAAATAAATGGAGACTTCGATGCCAAGGATCCAAAAATGGCAGCTTACTGCAATGCCGTCCTCAAAATGTCAGCTCGGTTTGAGGGGCTCGAATTTCACGATATAGCCCGAGAAAATAATCAGGCGGCAGACGTCCTGGCACGCATCGGCGCAAAACGCGATGCGGTCCCCCCCAACATCTTCCTGGAAAGGCTGTTCAAGCCATCCATAGTATGGGAAGGGGAACATGGCAATATTAGCCCGGACCCAACTGCACTGTCCGACGCCGAACAATCTGACATAATTGGAGGCTCTGCCAATGAAATCACAACCTCAGCCCATGTACTAATGGCCGATATCGCCCCGTGGACAGAACCATTCCTAGCCTACCTTACTAGGCAGGAACTCCCAAAGGACCAAAATGAGGCACGCTGTATAGTGCAGCGATCTAGAGCCTATAAGGTCAATGAGGGAGAACTTTATAAGAAAAGCACTACCGGAGTCCTTCAAAGGTGCATCTCCGAAGAGGAAGGGCGGAACCTACTGGATGAAATTCATGCCGGACTCGGTGGCCATCACGCCGCAGCCCGGTCCCTTGTAAGCAAGGCTTTCCGTACAGGCTTTTATTGGCCAACGGCCCGGGCGGACGCTCAGGACTTGGTCCAAAAATGCGTCGGTTGCCAGCTTTTTGCAAACCAAAGCCATATGCCACCCACCGCCCTCCAAACTATCCCCATCACTCGGCCTTTCACGGTCTGGGGGCTTGACATGGTGGGACCCCTTAAAGGCGGAACCCACAAGAAAATATACTTACTGGTCATGGTGGATAAGTTCACCAAATGGATAGAAGCCAAGCCTATTAAGACGGCCGAATCCGGACCTGTGATAGACTTTATATCCGGGGTCGTACACCGTTATGGCGTCCCCCACAGCATCATCACCGATAACGGCACGAACTTTACGGCCGATGAGGTAAAACTCTGGTGCAAAAACATGGGCATCAAGCTCAATTACGCTTCCGTTTATCACCCACAAACTAACGGTCAGGTCGAATGTGCAAACGGTCTCATCATGAGAGGCATCAAACCCACATTAGTGCGGTCCCTCAAGGAATCTAACACGCACTGGGTAGAGGAGCTCGACTCCGTACTCTGGGGGCTGCAGACCACGCCGAATCGCACCACCGGATACACACCATTTTTTATGGTGTACGGTGCAGAGGCGGTCTTACCCTGCGACATAATTAATGACTCACCTCGAGTGCGCATGTACGAAGAAAGGGAAGCCGAGCTCGATTGACAGGACAGTTTGGACGCCTTAAAGGAGGAGCGCGACGTGGAAAAAGGCCGTTCCGCATTCTATCAACAGCAGGCTCGAAGATATCAAAGCAGAGAAGTGCGGGCCAAAAACTACAACGTTGGCGAATTAGTTCTACGCCTGCCTGACAAGAAAAAGGACAAGCTGAAGCCCAAGTGGGAAGGTCCCTTCATAATCGACCAAGTCCTGACTGGTGGAGCATACCGCCTGCGAGATGCGTCGAATAACCGACTCGAGCTGAACCCATGGAACGCAGCCCGTCTCCGAAGATTCTATGCCTAGCGCCGGACTCTGTGTTTGTATCCTTCCTCTGTCCATTTTTACATTTTCTGTCTTACATTTCTCTCCTTCCCCTCTTTTCTTTTATAGCCCTTAAAGGCTCCTCAAGTGATGTGCTACTTGCGCTCATTAAACCTGGGGGCTTCTTTAACAGAAGCTTATTTACTCGGGCTTCACGCCCCCCACATGTGTCAAACTTCCGCATGTACCTTTTCTTCACCATTATATGCATCGATATGACTTAAGTTTTGGCCAAGATGGGTTGCCTGGCTCCTGTACTGACCCCTACGTTCCCGGTTGTTCGGCTAGGTGGTAAAGGGAGCACCTCTGCAATTGTTACTACCGGATCAGCCGGATGTGTACCTCAGACTGGGTGAAGCTGAAAGCTAGCGTTCTTAAGGGAATATTCGGTCGGTGAACTAAAAGATGACCTTTTTTACTTATTTATATATATGCCCCCAGATGATTTTCTTGCGTTTGCAGTCCGGACATGCACTTTAGGGCATGCCTCCCAGAGAAAGGAACCCCTAACGGAACTATTCTCTCTAGAAGATGTTTCTTACTAACCATGTAATATAACATAACTAGTTGGGCACTTGTCTGATAAAGCACTAATGACCCCTACGCCTGGTCTCCATGCATACCCCGGTTCTTACATAACCGGTAGGGTATTCGGACACACTCCGGACCGTCGGGTCCTGAGGTTGAAGCGAAAAGGTCGGTAACGACAAACGATCTACAATCCGGCTAGAAGGCATTACACATGTCAATTAACAATTACATAGTCACTCTAACTGATTCTATTCCTCTTCAATACCATCTAATAGGCTGTCTAACTTACAGTCCTGCTGGGAATACTTTGCGGCCAATTCTACTTGGCCGTACACTAAGCTTACAGGGATCTCCTTCCCGTCAGGCCCCACAGGTCCGACCTCGGCCATGTGGTTTGGGTCAGACTTCGTGTACCGCATATTCACCATGGCCTAGGCCTCCCTGGCGCCTTGTCGGCAGGCCGATATCTTCCATAACTTGAAGCGCCGCCGAGCTCCCTTAAGCTTCTCCGAAAGCTCTCCAAGGCCCTCGGGCATGGAGTGGGAAGGCCATAAGGCTTGGGCAACGCCTCGCATCGCCTGCCGAACTCGCTCATGTAGTTGCGAGAGCTCGGGAAGAAGGTCACCCGTAGAACCGGGCATCTCCTCTGTAGGACGACCCGTTAGCATACCTACAGACATTACTCTGTTAGTCGACTTCCTCGCCAAACTCTTTCTTTCAAAGATTCGCTTAAGCACTTACTAAATATGCCGCGTCGAAGCCGCTGATTCTCCTTAGTGGAGTCCGACAGATGGCCACGAACATCTTTAAGTTCAATGTCCAGCTTGGTGTTGGCGTCCTGAAGATCATTCTTCTCCCGCCTCACCCTTGTCAGCATACTCTCACCGGCCTCTATCCGGCGTAAGAGTTGTTGCCTCTCCGGATCCAGTCCAGCGCCATCTGCAATATGATTTGTCAGATTTACACCCACGCCGCACTTCGCAAGATACTAATCTTTCGAAGTGTATCTTACCAGAGGGGGTCTCTTTGGGCACCCCTGCCGCGGCTAGTGCGGCCTCCAGTTGGGCTTTTCACTCTTCTAGCTCCTGGGACAGTACGGTATTCTTCTCTGTAAGAACCTGCATAACAAATGATCCTTAAATCAGTTACTCTAACTGTTTCAAGTCTCGGGGGCTACTGGTATATATATATTTACCAAAATTTTCTTACCCGTATGTCTTTTACATATTGCTCCGTGGCTCTGGCTAAACCATTTTGAGCGGCACGGAGGTACGCATCTCCCAAACTGAAGGCATCTAATGCCTCTTGGGAGAAACAAACGTCGCGAAGAACTGTCCTGCGACGCCTGTGTTTCATGGCACTCTCCACCTCGAAATTGGTGGTAGACAGCCTGTCCGTATCCTCTATTGGAGGAGTGTCCGGTGCGCGCCTTGTGTTCGCTTCCGCTTCCGGGCCAGGAGTTGGAGCCTGGCTGGTGGAGGCGCGATTGGCAACCTCTCTGGATGTAGTCCGGCGAGGTCTCTTTGTCCTGAAGATAGCATGAACGTTAATATACCCTGAAGGAATAGCACCTGGGAAAAAGAGGGTGCGCTATACCTTTGCGTCAGCGTCTCAGTCCGCACTACATTCCTTTTTACCCCACGGGGCCCTGCGGCCCCTCGTTGGCTAGCCGCCGCAGGTTCGGCCTCCCGCCTCGGAAACCTCCCCTGCAAAACACGGTTGTTGTCAGGAAAACTGAAATGCGTGAGAATGGATTCCTTCTCAAGGGGATGAGACTCCGCTCTCTGTTACCTGGGAGGCCGGGATTAACCCTGGGTAATGAGCCGTAATGGCCACCAAGGTGTTATCCTTGCTCAATTGATGGAACACCCCATCAATCAGCTCCACAGATATGTCCGGATCCTCTTGAGAGGCCGGGTCGAGGGACCTTCCTGGGTCCTCGGGTTGTGGAGGAGGGCTGTTTATTTCCTTAACAGCCCGGCGCAGTTCCTGCGTTGAAGTCGTTAGACTAAATATTTAAGAATGGGAATACCAAACGGGTGGGCAAGTAAATGCGGCCGCTTACCCAGCTTGGTGGATTGTGCATAGAGAATCCACCCTGTGGGTTGACGCGGAGAAATTCCTCTTCTTCTCTGTTATACAAAGTGGACAAGATCTTTAATAGAGCGGCAGCTGAATCCAGCCCCTTACGGCTGTAGCGGGTGGCGTCGTCCTCCCCGTTGAAGTCCCACATGGGGTGGCTTCTATACTGAAGTGGCTGCACCCCCCGCATAATGCATTCGGCCATAACCCCGATCATGGTCAGTCCGGAATGGGCTAACAATCTTATTCGGCCCATCAGGTAAATAATGTCCCTGTCACTTTCCCTCTGAGGGCTCCGCGGACGCCAGCTCAGGCGCTTCTTTAAGGGAGCACTATCGAACTCAGGGAGGCCGATCCGAACAGGATCCGGCATCGGGACATCCTCTGTATAAAACCATTCCGAAGGCCAGTCTACGGATGCCTTCTTTGGGGTTCCGGATAGATATCCGGTCCCGGCGATGCGCCACACCTCGGATCCGCCCACTTGATACACTGACCCCTCCTCAGAGCGGGGCACCAGGCAGAATAACCTCTTCCACAGCGCGAAATGAGCCTCAACACCCAGGAATAGCTCACAAAGGGCGACGAAGCCCGCGATATGCACTATAGAGCCAGGCGTGAGATTGTGCAGCTGGAGGCCGTAGAACTCCAGAAGCCCGCGGAGAAAGGGATGAATTGGAAATCCAAGTCCTCTTACGAGATAAGGGATGAGGCACACCCGCTCTCCTTTGGAGGGATTGGGGGTGCTCTCCGCTTGCTCTCCGCCATTATAGGTGGCGAGTCCGGCTCGGACTAGGACCATATAGGCCTGAGGGAGAAATCCCTTGACCTGAAGTGACACTAGCTCGCTGTGCGGGATGGAGCACCTCTCCCAGTCTCCAGGTTTAGGACTGGAAGGGCGAGAGGAGGATCTGCGACGGCTGGCCATGTTGGAATGGACCTTTGCTGGAGGCGCTCTGATGATTACTCGCGGAGAGGAGAAGGTGTGGTTTGGATCTGAATCCCCATCCCATTAAATAGGCGGCTCGTTCATACAGCTAGGGGTGTGAATGTAAAAATACCCTGACTTTTCGCATTTGTTTGATACGTGGAAGACGGCCATTATTGGGCGTGGAAGCCAAGGTGTGCTACATTACGAAAATCGGACATTATTCAGCAGGTACACGGAATTTGGAGAAGAACCTGCCTGGCAATGCCGAAGACAATCTACGCGACGGACTCCTCGTCATTGAAGCCTGGTTCGGGGGCTACTGAGGGAGTCCTGGATTAGGGGGTGTTCGGGTAGCCGGACTATACCTTCAGCCGGACTCCAGGACTATGAAGATACAAGATTGAAGACTTCGTCCCGTGTCCGGATGGGACTTTCCTTGGCGTGGAAGGCAAGCTTGGCGATGCGGATATTCAAGATCTCCTACCCTTGTAACCGACTTTGTGTAACCCTAACCCTCTCCGGTGTCTATATAAACCGGAGGGTTTTAGTCCGTAGGACAACTTCATCATACAACAATCATACCATAGGCTAGCTTCTAGGGTTTAGCCTCCTTGATCTCGTGGTAGATCTACTCCTGTACTACCCATATCATCAATATTAATCGAGCGGGACGTAGTGTTTTACCTCCATCAAGAGGGCCCGAACCTGGGTAAAACATTGTGTCCCTTGTCTCCTGTTACCATCCGCCTAGACGCACAGTTCGGGACCCCCTACCCGAGATCCGCCGGTTTTGACACCGACAAGAGGCTGCTTAACTCAAGTGCGATGCTTTCAAGAACTGAGTCAGGGATGCAACTCCTTCTTCCTCAACTCAAGTGGTAACTAAGAAGCAAAAGTATTGGTTGCCTCCTCCTCCTCCGTTCCGTCAGCCTTATCAGCAGAAGAGCAAAGGTGGCAGTGGATCTTCCCACCCACCCAACCCAGGCTTTTAGAACAAGACTTCGTCTCATGCTCCAAGATCAAGTGCTCCGTATCACCGTCCGCTTTTAGAGGTCACGTGCAACAAGTGTCAGCAGAAGGGTCACTATGCCAACACATGCTTCAATCAGAGGCGTCTTCCTCCTCCTCCTCCAGTGAGATCTGCTAGCACTGTAGTGGTCAAGCATAATCCCAGGCATGACAAGGTCAACATGATGAATGCAGCTCAGGCAGAGGACTCGTCAGATGTGATTATGGGTAACCTTCCTATTAACGATATTCCCGCAAAAGTTCTTTTTGACACTGGTGCATCGCTTTATTTTATTTCAAGACCTGTTGTTGCCAAGCATGAATTTGTGACAGAAAAGATTCCTTTCCTGTTGAATATTGTGTCCCCGGGCAAGCAAATGACATCTAACAACTGCATCCTGGATGTTACTATCACGTTGGGTGACTATAAGTTTCTGTCTTCTCCAATGGTCCTTGGTAACTCGGATATTGATCTTAGTCTCGAAATAGACTGGCTTTCTAAGCACAAGGCTCAGCTTGATTGTGCTGCCAGGCAAATTCAATTGACACATTCGTCTGAGGATGTAATCGTCTTTGCCGCTCGTGATGATACCATTCAACTGTTTTCTCTCAACAAGAAGGGTGAGTTGGATGCCATCTCTCAGATTCCAGTCGTTTGCGAATATCAAGACATCTTTCCAGAAGAGCTTCCAGGAATGCCTCCTCACCGGCCAGTTGAATTCGTCATCGATCTTGAGCCTGGCACGGAACCTGTTTGCAAACGTCCTTACAAGCTTGGACCTGAAGATTTTAAGGAGCTGAAGAAACAACTCGATTTTCAAGAGCGTATGGGTTTCATCCGACCAAGTTCTTCTCCATGGGGTTGTGGTGTTCTTTTCGTCAAGAAGAAGGATGGAGCGGACCGACTTTGTGTCGACTAACGTCCATTGAACAAGAAGACCATAGAGAACAAGTACCCACTTCCCAACATCAATGAGCTTTTCGAACAACTCAAAGGTGCTCAAGTATTCTCCATGCTTGACCTCCGTATGGGCTATCATCAGATTTGCATTCGTGAAGAGGATATCCCCAAGACAGCATTCAGAACAAGCTATGGTTCATATGAATACACTGTCATGTCTTTCGGCCTTGTCAATGCCCCTCCAACATTCTCCTGCATGATGAACTTCATCTTCAACGTCTACACAAATTACTTCGTCTTGGTCTACCTCGATGACATTATGGTCTTTTCCAAGAACAAGGAGGATCATGCCAAGCACTTGAGATTGGTGCTGGATAAACTCAGAGAACATCAGTTCTATGCGAAGTTTTCAAAGTGCGAGTTTTGGCTCGATGAGGTTCTCTACCTTGGGCATATCATCTCCGCCAAGGGCGTAGCTTTTAATCCTGAGAAGGTGTCTGCAATTGTGAATTGGGAACCGCCTCAAAACGTGAAGCAACTCCGCAGCTTCCTTGGGCTCGCAAGCTATTATCGAAGGCTCGTTGAGAACTTCTCTAAGATCGTGAAGCCTCTTTCCAACCTCCTCCAGAAGCACGTGAAGTATGTTTGGTTGCCTGAATGTGACATCACTTTCAACACCCTGAAAGAGAAGTTAGTCACTGCTCCAGTTCTGACTCCTCCTGATGAATCCAAACCGTTCGAGGTCTTCTGTGATGCTTCCCTTCAAGGTCTCGATGCAGTGTTGATGCAACAGAAGAAAGTTGTGGCCTATACCTCTCGCCAGTTGAAGCCCAATGAAAAGAACTACCCCACCCATGACCTCGAGTTGGCAGCAGTTGTCCATGCTCTTTTAACTTGGAGACATCTCTTGTTGGGAAGGAAAGTGGACATCTTCACTGATCATAAGAGTCTCAAGTACATCTTCACTCAGCCAAACCTCAACCTCAGGCAGACTCGTTGGGTAAAAATGATTCAAGAGTATAATCCGAGTGTTGAATATACTCCAGGCAAGGCCAATGTAATTGCTGACGCATTAAGCAGGAAGGCTTACTGCAACAGTTTGATTCTCAAGCCTTACCAACCAGAGCTTTGTGAAGCTTTCCGCAAACTCAATCTCCAAGTTGTTCCTCATGGATTCCTTGCCAACCTCCAAGTCTCTCCTACTTTGGAAGATCAGATTCGCGAGGCTCAACTTCTTGATGCTATGGTGAAGAAGGTGAAGATTGGGATTGCCAAGATTCAACCCAAGTACAAGTGCTATCGTCTTGATGACAAGGATACTCTATTCTTCGAGGATCGCATTGTTGTTCCTAAAGGTGACCTCCATAAAGTCAGTATGAACGAAGCTCACAATTCACTCCTCTCTATTCACCCTGGAAGTACAAAGATGTACCAGGACCTCAAGCAGTCGTATTGGTGGACTCGAATGAAGCGCGAGATTGCTCAGTTCGTGAATGAATGTGATGTCTGCAGAAGAGTGAAAGCAGAACACCAACGACCAGCTGGTCTCCTCCAACCTCTTGCCATTCCAGAATGGAAGTTTGACCATATTGAGATGGACTTCGTGACTAGATTTCCAAAGTCCAAGCGGGGCAATGACGCTATCTTCGTTGTCATCGACAAGCTCACTAAAGTGGCTCATTTTCTTCCTATCAAAGAATCTATCACAACAGCTTAGTTGGCAGAGCTATATACCTCCAGGATTGTCTCCCTACACGGCATTCCGCAGTTGATATCTTCAGATCGTGGTAGCATCTTTACCTCCAAGTTCTGGGATTCTTTTCAGAAGGCCATGGGGACCAACATTCGCTTCAGCACAACTTTTCATCCTCAAACCAGTGGCCAAGTCGAGAGGGTCTATCAAATTCTTGAAGATATGCTCAGGGCATGTGTCATTTCTTTCGATATGAAATGGGAAGATTGTCTTCCATATGTCGAGTTCTCCTACAATAACAGCTTCCAAGCGAGTTCAGGCAAGGCCCCATTCGAGATTCTCTATGGCAGGAAGTGCCGTACTCCTCTTAACTGGTTAGAGACTGGCAAACGTCAACTTCTTGGCAATGACTTGATCATAGAGGCTGAAGAAATGTGCAAAGTGATTCGTGAAAATCTCAAAGTCGCGCAATCGCGCCAAAAGAGTTACTATGATAGAAATTATCGTGACTTGGCTTTCGAGATCGGAGACCATGTCTACCTCCGCGTCTCTCCAATGAAAGGTACTCGTCACTTCGGAATCAAAGGGAAGCTTGCCCCGAGATACGTGGGTCCTTTCAAGATCATTGGGAAAAGATTCGATCTTGCCTATCAACTTGAGCTTCCTTCCAACTTTGCAAATGTGCACGACGTGTTTCACGTCTCTCAACTCCGCAGGTGTTTCAAGACTCCTGACCACACCATCAACTTCGAAGAGATTGATCTCCAGGAAGACATGTCTTATCATGAGCACCCCATTGCTATTCTTGAAGAAACTGAGCGCAAGACTCGCAAAAAGTCTATCAAATTCCTGAAAGTCAAGTGGTCACATCATTCCGACCAGGAAGCCACCTGGGAACGCGAGGACCACCTCCATTCCGAATACCCAGAGTTTTTCCAGTCCTAGATCTTGGCACGAGGTCCTTTCGTAGTGGTGGAGTGTTGTAACACCCCAGGTGTAACCTGCCATATTTGTATTCCAACTCTTGCAGTTTTCGGCACTAAGTTATGATATTTCCTCGTTGTCGGGTTTTTGTCTCCATGTTGCTTTTGTCATTGTCATGCATATCATATCATGTCATCATGCGCATCGCATTTGCGTACGTGTTCGTCTCATGCATCTGAGCATTTTCCCCGTTGTCCGTTTTGCATTCCGGCGCTCCTATGTCCTCCGGTGTCCCCTTTTACCTCTTTTCGTGTGCGGGTGTTAAACGTTCTCGGATTGTACTGAGACTTGCCAAGCGGCCTTGGTTTACTACCGGTAGACCGCCTGTCAAGTTTTGTGCCATTTGGACTTCGTTTGATACTCCAACGGTTAACCGAGGAGCCGAGAAGGCCTCGTGTGTGTTGCAGCCCAACACCTCTCCAAATTGGCCCAAAACCTACCTAAACCACTTCCATCATCATCGTTCGATCACGATCGCGTGGCCGAAAACCATGCTCAATTTGGAGTCTCCTAGCTCCCTCTACCTATATATATGTCCTCTCCCCCGAAATTCGTGGACGAAACCCTAAAATCCTTCCCCTCGCGCCGCCGGATGCGTCCACACCGCGCCGGACATGTCCACCACCTCTAGCCAGGTCGCCCCGCCCAATAGCATCACGCCACGTCAATGCCCCCATTGCCCGCACCCAACCGGAGCGCGCCACGTCAGTGGGGCAGCCCCACTTCGCCGCGCACCACCGCGTGGGCCCACCAGGGCCCAACCGCGGCCCTCCCGGCCCGGCACCACCGCCTGACGCCGCCTGCATCGTGCACAGCTCGCTCCGATGCACTACACCGCTCGCCGGCCCCGCCGCCTCCACCGCGCGCCCTGCCGCCGCCGCCATCGACCTCCTCTCCCAGTCGCCGCCCCGCCGCCTTCGCCGCTCGTCACCTCGCCGCGGGAGCCGCCGCCCCCGCCGTCCGACGCCTCCTCGTCGCCGGCGCACCTCGGATCCGAGCGGATCCGCCTTCTTCGGCTCCCCCTCGCCTTCCCCTCACCGGAACAAGCTCGTTGCCTCACCGGAGCTCCTCGGTTCGCGCGCCCGCGAGGAACCCTAGATCTGGAGAGGTTGACTTTTTCCCAAAGTCCCAGATAATTTTAGCATTTTTCTTTGCATCATAACTCTGCACCCGTGGCTCCGTTTTGGGCGTGTAGCATATCAAATTGTTCTTCTCGACGAGTACTTCATTTCATCCCACTGCACCATGTTCATTTAAGTTCATCTTGATGCCCTAAATGCTGTTGCAAGATTGCTAGTTTATATTAGTTTTAGATTCTTATCAGAGTTTGGACATTTGTCATTTTTGCCATGTTTAATGTGTGCTCGTATGAACTTGAGCCCTACATGTGTTTTGAAGTATGCCATGCCATCTTTACAGGGATGTATGCCGTGTATTTTTGTGATTCTGTGGTGACTAGCACAAGCATGCAAAGTAGGTCTCGTAATGTTGTTGATTTCAGGGACTTGGAAATCTTCTAAGTCATTGTCCTGATAATATTTTTATGCCATGTATTCATGTTGCTACAGAGTGATCCATGCCTCTTTTGAGCATGATCAGTAAGGATGGTTTGTAGATATTGTTGTGCTCTATCCGTCCATGTCATTGTTTGCAATTATAGAGCACCCTAGCTTGACTCAATCGAGCTCTACTTTTGCTATAAAATGTTCCTGGCAGAATGTTTACCTGTTAAGCATTTTTGCCGAGGTTGTTATAGTTGATCCATGCATGCTTTGAGGTTGTTCTTGCCATGTTTAGCTTCTATACCATGTCTACTTGCTGGGTGTATGCTTAGTTTGTCATGCAATGCCTTGTGGTGAGTGCAATTAGCTCGTAAACATGCCTACTTAATATCTGTTTTGCCATGCTCTAGTTTTCTACTAAGTCTGAATCTGTTAACAAAAGTTGCTATGTTCACATGGTTGCCATTGTATTTTCTGATCCCTTTTGGCTTATGGTCAGTAAGGGACTTTTGTTGTATGCTTTGAGTAGCTTCATGCCATGCCTTGCTTTGCCATGACATGTTCCTGTACCATGTTGTTATCTTGCTCTAAAAATTGCTTCTTGATGTTAAATTCCTGACATGTTGTTATTTTCACTAAGTCTGTAACCTGATATCTTTTGCACTTTTGCCATGCTTGTTTGATCCTGCTATTGTGTGAAATAGCCATAGCTCAGTGTTCATCTTTTGTCAAGCATCTTGAGTGGATCACTGCCATGTGTTTTGTTGTTATGTTAGAGTGCAGTAGCTTGTTGTTCTTGATGCATTTAGATGGCCTCAGGCTGTTAATCGCAGCTTTGCGCCATTATTGTTTGGCTTGCCATTTGCAAACCGTGCATCTGATTCCGGTGATCTTTATATCGATTTCGACCGAAATCAACTCATCTTTCCAGAGGCACTCTTGGTTTTCCAAGTTGAGGCCAGGTTCAATCTTTTCTTTCGGAAACATGCATATGCATCGCATTTCACATCCTGCATATCATGCCATGTTTTGCATCATGTTGCTTGTGCATTGCACCGTGGTTGATTGTGTCTCCCTTTGTTTGTGTTATTTATTTGGGTAGAGCCGAGAGACGAGTACGCGATCGAGGAACCCATTGAGTACACTTTCGAGGATCAAGCTAACGTCAACTCGGAGAACTTTGCAGGCAAGATGACCATACCCTCGAAATCACTTCTATCTTTGCTTGCTAGATGCTTGCTCTTTTGCTATGCCTATGCTACGATACCTACCACTTGCTTATCAGGCTTCCATATTGCCATGTCAAACCTCTAACCCACCATGTCCTAGCAAACCGTTGGTTTGGCTATGTTACCGCTTTGCTCAGCCCCTCTTATAGCGTTGCTAGTTGCAGATGAAGATTGGAGTTTGTTCCTTGTTGGAACATGTTTATTGTTGGGATATCATTATTATATCTTGTCTACGTTAATGCATCTATACACTTGGTAAAGGGTGGAAGGCTCGGTCTTATGCCTGGTGTTTTGTTCCACTCTTGCCGCCCTAGTTTCCGTCATACTGGTGTTATGTTCCTTGATTTTGTGTTCCTTACACGGTTGGGTTATAATGGAACCCCTTGATAGTTCTCCTTGAATAAATCTCCTCCAGCATGGCCCAACCGTGGTTTTACCATTTGCCACCTAGCCGTTTTCCCTTGGGTTTCGCGAACTTGAGGTTTATCTTTATTTTAAACCCCCGGGCCAGTGCTCCTCTGAGTGTTGGTCCAAAACAGAGCCACTTGCAGCGCCACCTCGGGGCAACTTGAGGGTTGGTTTTAGTTGTACGTAGTGTTCATCTGGTGTGCCCTGAGAACAAGATATGTGCAGCTCCTATCGGGATTTGTCGGCACATTTGGGTGGCTTTGCTGGTTTAGTTTTACCATTGTTGAGATGTCTTGTAACCGGGATTCCGAGTCTGATCAGATTGTCTTGGGAGAAGGAATATCCTTCGTTGACCGTTAGAGCTTGTGATGGGCTAAGTTGGGACACCCCTGCAGGGATTTGAACTTTCGAAAGTCGTGCCCGCGGTTATGGGCAGGTGGGAATTTGTTAATATCCAGTTGTAGAAAACCTGAAACATAACTTAATTAAAATGAAACAACAGAGTGTGTGGCCGTGATGGTCTCTTTTCGACAGAGTCCGGGAAGAGAACACGGTCTCGTGTTATGCTTTAACGTAGGTTGTTCTAGGATCACTTCTTGATCATAGTTTATCGATCATGCCTTGCCTCTCTTTTCTTGCTCTCATTTGCGTATGTTAGCCAACATATATGCCAGCTCATACCTTTTCCCTACCTATAAGCTTAAATAGTCTTGATCGTGAGGGTGTGAGATTGCAGAGTCCCTGTGACTCACAGATTACTTCAAAACCAGATGCAAGGGCCGATGATACCGCTCCAGGGGATTCGACTGAGCTTACGTGGGAGTTCAATGAGGACTCAGGATGATACTACGTTTCCTTTCCAGACGATCAGTAGTGGAGCCAAGTTGGGCGATCGGGGACTTTATGCATTTGGGGTTGTCTTTATTTTGGTTCCGTAGTCGAACCTTGATTGTATCTGGATGAATGTAATGGTATTTATGCTATTGTGTGACATGGCGAGTGTAAGCCAACTATGTTTCTGTTTCCCGTTTATTCAGTACATTGGTTGTGTGAAGATTACCCCACTTGCGACATTGCTTACAATGCGGTTATGCCTCAAAGCCATGCTTCGACACGTGGGAGATATAGCCGCATCATGGGTGTTACACCCTATGCCATCCATCATTCCGAGCAACAGGGGGAAAGTCTGACGTTGACTTCTGTAATGGACGTCGTCGACGGACCCTGGCACCAGCGGAGGCGGCAATACTTCGATTTATGGATTGACCACTTCTTCGACATGCACGGACACTCGATACAGGTACATCCCTAACGTGGTCCACGGCGGCCTTGTTGGCGAAGAATAGTACAACCCCGGTTCCTGCACCAGTATCTCAACACCAATCACCTTCGGTATGGTGGACGGCTTCTTCATCCATGCCATAACCATCAGAGCCCAGCTGTCTAGAGGAACAAACATACTTATGAGCTCACCTCCAAGGTCGTTGATAAGCTCATTCATGGGCTCTCTGTTCCAAGCACGTCGAGGCATGCCGTGGAAGGTAAGATTTGTTAAAAACTCAAGCTCAGAGGGCACCGAGCCCCATCCTGGGTGCCATCGATCAAAGCTCACCAGCGCACCATCGCAGAAGAAACGCCGGGAAGATTCGAACACACGACTGCAGTCGAAAGTTGTCCGGAACCTGACGTAGAAATCAGCCAGTGGCGGACAGAGTTTGATGAGAAAGTCACTTATTTTGATGTCGTGCACAATGCCAAGAGCTTTGACAAGGTCGTTCAGCGAGACGGGAGGCCGGTCGCCGTCGATGGTTACCATTAGCACTTTGCCGGCAAACTGGTCGTCAAGCACCGCCATGCCACTGTTGAGCGACATCACGCAGCGACCGAAGGCAGGACAGACCCGAGGATCTCTGGCTCGGAGATCCGCGTTCACCGGCGACATGATAGTGTGCTTGAGTATAGGGAGTACACAAGGGGGATTTGGGGGAACTGGAGTAGGAATCGAGATTCCAGATGTGGGGAAGGGGCGGGAGATTGGGGATGAAAAGGTAGCATGAATTTCAAACACGCGCCAATATGCTCTCGGCGCGCAAGCCCACGAAAACACCTGTGGTGCCCACATGTCGGCCTAAGAGTCCTTATTCTTTCTTTTTTTCAGAGCCCGGCCTTTTTTTAGGATATTCTGAGAGCCCGGCCTGAGAGTCATAATTGACCTGTTTGGCATTGCGTTACTACTCGGCCCATATTCAACGACACCTCACTGGCCCAAACAACTAGATAATGGTGATGCCCTCATTTGGCTCACCAGTAGTTCTACCCAATAAATAGTTCGAAACAACGATATATACAACATTCAAACACCGACTAGTGACTACTACTGACATAAACAACACGACATCATAGTTCATAAGAAGTCTTGCTACACCACCAAAACACACCCATCTGCAGCGCTCAGACTCTCGTGATCCAGACGAGAATGGCATTCTAAACAGAGGCAACTATTACATAGTAAGAGTGACATAGACGAGGATGACCAAATGACAAGGAATTATGCATAACAAAAGAAAAGAACTACCCTTCCAGAACAAGCAGCAAAGACAACAAAGTCATTCGAAGAGATGATCCAACACCATCATAATTTGCAGCCCCGCTTCAGTGACCAATGATCCAGAGACACCAGTAATCCACCCTTTGGACACAACAACCCAATTACCTATCCACCTGAAGGCTTGAACCACATCACTACCTATCGTAATTGAGACACCCAAGGATCAAAGTTAATCCGGATGCCTTGTCATTCTCACCTTCTTTTGGTTGCAAGCTGTATCGTTGACAATCAGGGGAGTTTGCTCCCGAACTCCTAGGGCTCGCCGTGTAGACACAGTTTTCCATAGCAAATAAAGCCTCTCTGCCATCAAGGTCCTTGCCAACGGTGGTTCTCCTGGTTAATCTGATAATTGAGTCCGAGAAAACAAAGAGTGTGAACCAAGGCTGTTTACCCGCCTCCAACTAAAAAAGCCTAAGGCCCCAACAAGATGGTATCCTGCTCATAGACGTAACAGCTGCTACCTCTTGAGCACTGCGTTGGTTTTCCCCGAAGAGGAAGGGATGATGCAGAAAAGTAGCGTAAGTATTTCCCTCAGTTTTTGAGAACCAAGGTATCAGTACAGTAGGAGGCTACGCGCGAGTCCCTCGTACCTGCACAAAACAAATAAATCCTCGCAACCAACATGATAAGGGGTTGTCAATCCCTACACGACCACTTACGAGAGTGAGATCTGATAGATATGATAAGATAATATTTCTGGTATTTTTTATGATAAAGATGCAAAGTAAAATAAAAGCAAAGTAAAAGAAAAAGGAAACAACTAAGTATTGGTAGATTAATATGATGGAGATAGACCCGGGGGCCATAGGTTTCACTAGTGGCTTCTCTCGAGAGCATAAGTATTCTACGGTGGGTGAACAAATTATTGTTGAGCAATTGACAGAATTGAGCATAGTTATGAGAATATCTAGGTATGATCATGTATATAGCATCACGTCCGAGACAAGTAGACCGACTCATGCCTGCATCTACTATATTACTCCACTCATCGACTGCTAGTCCAGCATGCATCTAGAGTATTAAGTTAATGAAAACAGAGTAACGCCTTAAGAAAGATGACATGATGTAGAGGGATAAACTCATGCAATATGATGAAAACCCCATCTTGTTATCCTCGATGGCAACATACAATACGTGCCCTGCTGCCCCTGCTGTCACTAGAAAGGACACCGCAAGATTGACCAAAGCTAAGCACTTCTCCCATTGCAAGAAAGATCAATCTAGTAGGCCAAACCAAACTGATAATTCGGAAGAGACTTGCAAAGATAACCAATCATACATAAAAGAATTCAGAGGAGATTCAAATATTGTTCATAGATAGACTTGATCATAAACCCACAATTCATCGGTCTCAACAAAGAAACCACAAAAAGAAGATTACATCGAATAGATCTCCACAAGAGAGGGGGCGAACATTGTATTGAGATCCAAAAAGAGAGAAGAAGCCATCTAGCTACTAACTATAGACCCGTAGGTCTTAGGTAAACTACTGACACTTCATCGGAGGGGCTATGGTGTTGATGTAGAAGCCCTCCATGATCGATACCCCGTCCGACGGAGCTCCAGAACAGGCCCCAAGATGGGATCTCATGGATACAGAAAGTTGCGGCGGTGGAATTAGGGTTTTGGCTCCGTATCTGATCATTTAGGGTACGTAGGTATATATATAGGAGGAAGGAGTACGTCGGTGGAGCAACAGGGGGCCCACGAGGGTGGACGGCACGCCTGGGGGGGGGGGGGGTTAGGCGCGCCCCCTTCCTCGTGGCCTCCTCTTTTGTGTCTTGACGTAGGGTCCAAGTCTCCCGGGTCTTGTTCGTTGAGAAAATCACGTTCCCGAAGGTTTCATTCCGTTTGGAGTCCGTTTGATATTCCTTTTCTTCGAAACCCTCAGATAGGCAAAAAACAACAATTCTGGGCTGGGCCTCCAGTTAATAGGTTAGTCCCAAAAATAATATAAAAGTGGATAATAAAGCCCAATAATGTCCAAAACAGTAGATAATATAATAACATGGAACAATAAAAAATTATAGATACGTTGGAGACGTATCAAGCATCCCCAAGCTTAATTCCTGCTCGTCCTCAAGTAGGTAAAAGATAAAAACAAATTTTTTGATGCGGAGTGCTACTTGGCATATTTTTTTTGTAATTCTTCTTAAATTGTGGCATGAATATTCAGATCGAAAGATTCAAGACAAAAGTTCATATTGACATAAAAATAATAATACTTCAAGCATACTAACTAAGCAATTATGTCTTCTCAAAATAACATGGACAAAGAAAGTTATTCCTACAAAATCATATAGTTTAGTCATGTTCATTTTTGTGACACAAGGAATGCTCTCATCATGCCAACCCCGATGACAAGCCAAGCAATTGTTTCATACTTTAGTAATCTCAAACTATAACTTTCACGCAATATATGAGCGCGAGCCATGGACATAGCACTATGGGTGGAATAGAATATAATGAGGGGGGTTATGTGGAGAAGACAAAAAAGGAGAAAGTCTCACATCAACGAGGCTAATCAATGGACTATGGCGGATGCCCATCAATTGATTGTTAATGCAAGGAGTAGGGGATTGCCATGCCAACATATGCACTAGAGCTATAAATGTATGAAAGCTCAACAAAGAAACCTAAGTGGGTGTGCATCCAACTTGCTTGCTCACTAAGACCCTAGGGCACTTGAGGAGGCCCATTGTTGGAATATACAAGCCAAGTTCTATAATGAAAAATTAACACTAGTATATGAAAATGACAAAACAAGAGACTCTCTATCATGAAGATTATGGTGCTACTTTGAAGCACAAGTGTGGAAAAGGATAGTAACATTGTCCCTTCTCTCTTTTTCTCTCATTTTTTTATTTGGCCTTTCTTTTTTTATATGGCCTTTCTCTCGTTTTTTTATAATTCCTCACTTGGGACAATGCTCTAGAAAATGATGATCATCACACTTCTATTTATTTACAACTCAATGATTACAACTCGATACTAGAAAAAAAGATGACTCTATATGAATGCCTCCGGAGGTGTACCGGGATATGCAATGGACCAAGAGTGACATGTATGAAAGAATTATGAATGGTGGCTTTGCCACAAATACTATGTCAACTACATGATCATGCTAAGCAATATGACAATGATGAATGTGTCATGATAAATGGAATGGTGGAATGTTGCATGGCAATATATCTCGGAATGGCTATGGAAATGCCTATAATAGGTAGGTATGGTGGCTGTTTTGAGGAAGATATAAGGAGGTTTATGTGTGAAGAGGCGTATCATATCACGGGGTTTGGATGCACCTGCGAAGTTTGCGCCAACTCTCATGTGAGAATGGGCATGCACGATACCGAAGAGGCTAGCAAGGATGGAAGGGTGAGAGCGTGTATAATCCATGGACTCAACATTAGTCATTAAGAACTCACATACTTATTGCAAAAGCTTACAAGTCATCAAAAACCTCGGCACTACGCGCATGCTCCTAGGGGGATAGATTGGTAGGAAAAAACCATCGCTCGTCCCCGACCCGCCACTCATTAAGGAAAGACAAATCAAATAACACCTCATGTTTCAAATTTGTTACATAAGTTTACCATACGTGCATGCTACAGGACTTGCCAAACTTCAACACAAGTATTTCTCAATTTCACAACTACTCAACTAGCACGACTTTGATATTATTACCTCCATATCTCAAAACAATCATCAAAGATCCCACTTCTCTTAGTATTCAAAACACTCATAAGAAAATTTTACTAATCTTGAATACCTAGCATATTAAGCAAATTACCATGCTATTTAAGACTCTCAAAATAATCTAAGTGAAGCATGAGAGATCAATAGTTTCTATAAAACAAATCCACCACCGTGCACTAAAAGATGTAAGTGAAGTACTAGAGCAAAACTATATAACTCAAAAGATATAAGCGAAGCACATAGAGTATTCTAACAAATTCCAAATCATGTATGGCTCTCTCAAGAGGTGTATACAGCAAGGATTATTGTGGTAAACTAAAAAGCAAAGACTCAAATCATACAAGACGCTCCAAGCAAAACACATATCATGTGGTGAATAAAAATATAGCTCCAAGTAAAGATACCGATAGAAGTAGACGAAAGAGGGGATGCCATCCGGGGCATCCCCAAGATTTGGCTTTTAGGTGTCCTTAGATTATCTTGGGTGTGCCTTGGGCATCCCCAATCTTAAGCTCTTGCCACTCCTTGTTCCATAATCCATCAAATCTTTACCCAAAACATGAAAACTTCACAACACAAAACTCAAAGTAGAAAATCTCGTGAGCTCCGTTAGCGAAAGAAAACAAAAGATCACTTCAAGGTACTGTAATGAACTTATTCGTTATTTATATTGGTGTTAAACATACTGTATTCCAACTTCTCTATGGTTTATAAACTATTTTACTAGCCATAGATTCATCAAAATAAGCAAACAACACACGAAAAACAGAATCTGTCAAAAACAGAACATTCTGTAGTAATCTGTAGCTAGCGCAAGATCTGGAACGCCAAAATTATAAAATAAATTGCTGGACGTGAGGAATTTATCTATTAATAATATGAAAAAAGAATTAACTAAATATCACTTTCCAAATAAAAATGACAGTAGTTCTCGTGAGCACTTAAGTTTCTGTTTTTACAGCAAGTTTAACAAGACTTTCCCCAAGTCTTCCCAACGGTTCTACTTGGCACAAACACTAATTAAACACAAAAAAACACAACCAAAACAGAGGATAGATAAATTATTTATTACTAAACAGGAGAAAAAAGAAAGGAATAAAAATATAATTGGGTTGCCTCCCAACAAGCGCTATCGTTTAACGCCCCTAGCTAGGCATATTAAGCAAGGATAGATCTAGGTATTGCCATCTTTGGTAGGCAATCCATAAGTGGCTCTCAAAATAGATTCATAAGGTAATTTAATTTTATTTCTAGGAAATTGTTCCATGCCGTTCTGTCGGTGTCAAAACCGGTGGATCTCGGGTAGGGGGTCCCGAACTATGCGTCTAGGCGGATGGTAACAGGAGACAAGGGACACGATGTTTTTACCCAGGTTTGGGCCCTCTCGATGGAGGTAAAACCCTACTCCTGCTTGACTAATATTCATGATATGGGTAGTACAAGAGTAGATCTACCACGAGATCAAGGAGGCTAAACCCTAGAAGCTAGCCTATGGTATGATTGTTGTATGATGAAGTTGTCCTACAGACTAGAACCCACCGGTTTATATAGACACCGGATAGGGTTAGGGTTACACAGGGTCGGTTACAATGGTAGGAGATCTTGAATATCCGCATCGCCAAGCTTGCCTTCCACGCCAAGGAAAGTCCCATCCGGACACGGGACGAAGTCTTCAATCTTGTATCTTCATAGTCCTGGAGTCCGGCTGGAGGTATAGTCCGGCTACCCGAACACCCCCTAATCTAGGACTCCCTCAGTAGCCCCTAAACCAGGCTTCAATGACGATGAGTCCGGCGTGCAGATTGTCTTCGGCATTGCAAGGCGTGTTCCTCCTCCAAGTCCTTCAAGAAGATTTTAAACAAGGATAGTGTACGACTCTTCAAAATAAGTTTCCACATATTGCCATAGAGTGAATAATATTAACACAAATCTAATCTGCTGACGTATTCCGCAGCATGACATCACACTACGGCCAAGTCCTTTACTTGAATCATTTTTACTTTTCCACCTTAGCATGTCTTGCGAGGCGGTTTCCTTGGCACGTCTTGTCAAAGCAGAGATCGTGTTCCCCCTTTTACGGGATTCTCATCAATACGGACGTGGGTAACCCAATCGTGCCCGTTAGCATGTTTCCTCGATTAAAGGCGAGTCCCAAACGGTTACGGGAGGGGCTCTTGGTATTCAACCTCTTATAAAGAGACCAAGGCCTTACTCCTTTTTCCAATCTCAAACGAGTTCGCCCGCCGCCTCGAGTTCCAACACCCTAGGCTCTAGATTCCAGGCGCTTCGGACCTTCGACAATGTCCGGCTCTGACCTTCATGGCCGATGGACGCCCTCCTCCGTCACGGAGGAGGACGTGCTAAAGTTGAGAGAGGCTAAGTTCCTGACCGGTGAAATTTCGCATAGGTTGCCTGCTCAAGGGCAGGCCATTCCCAGTCCCCAGCCCGGTGAGAGCATGGTGTTCATTTCTCACTTCCTTCGGGGGTTAGGCTTCCCAATGGATCCCTTCGTGAGGGGGCTGCTGTTTTATTACGGGCTGGAATTCCATGACTTAGCTCCGGAGTCCATCCTCCATATTTCCTCATTCATCGTCGTGTGTGAGGCGTTCCTCCATGTTTCCCCTCACTTCGGATTATGGCTCAAGACTTTTGAAGTGGAGCCGAAGATGATCGAGGGACGGAACGCAGAGTGCGGAGGCGCTGTTATCAGCAAGAATGTTGATACTCCATGGCCCGAGGGATCTTTTCACGAGGAGCTTGGCTTGTGGCAACGAGAGTGGTTCTATATCACCGCTCCCAGGGGCACCAAGTGGGTGGCGCTTCCTGCCTTTCGCTCGGGTCCCTCACCACGGCTAACGTCAAGGGTCAGCAAAGGGTTAGATTGGGGGTTACCCAAAGACGTGCCCTTGTTGCTGGGCCGCATTAGGGATCTCTTAGAAGGAGACCTCAGCCTGGTCAAGGTGACGCAGGTCATGTTGATTCGCCGGATACTGCCTGGCAAACGTTGCTCCCTTCACCTGTGAGAGTTTAATCCAGAGGGACCGCGCACTCTCCAGAATTTCATGGGCGCAACGCCCGTGGAGATGTATGGACTGTTCTTCGGATCACAAATGATGTGTCCGGATTTGACCGAGGACGCAGGCCTAAGCTGCAATCGCCCGGATACCCAAGTAAGTAACCTTGTGCCCTGACCTTCTATCCATATAATTGTCATAAACTTGCCCCTAAAAGAGCTGTCCTTTTAAACAGGAGTGGATAGCGAAGGCAAAGCTGATCAGGTGTCCGGCTCCCCTTCCCGAAACTAGGCCGGATCCCGTGCTTGTCAGGATGTTGAAGATAATGACTTTGGAGGGAAGTAAGTGGAAGGACAAGGGAACTATGGCCTCCTCGAAGGAGGCTGCTCTGAAGGGAGGAACCGACAATTCCTCTCCTAAGGGGAAGAAGAGGGCCGCCTCTAACGACCCGGAGACCATGGCCCCGAGGCGGGGGAGAAAATCCTCGTCAGAGGGTCCGACGCCGGGGAGTTCCTCGGCCGAACTACGCCCTCAAAGGGCTCAGCCCTCCAGTGAGCCGTAAGTATAGAGAGGTTTTCCTTTTAAGGGATGAGAGAAATCCTTGATTTATACCTGAGAAGATTAACCGAAATTTTACCTTGTAGCTCAGACCTCAGCCCTTCTCAGCAGAGCTCGTCTTTCGGGGATCTTCTTCCGGAGATGATGGAGAGCGGGACGCCTCCCCCTACCGTACCGCCTAGCGAGGCGGGCGACCCTCAGGTGTCGTCGCGGAGGGTTTCTCTAAATCCGGCAGGGCGGAAGATAGCTATGTGGCCCCCCAAGGTTCTCCACGTCCGGCCTTCGAAAGAGGTCATAGGACAAGTTCGGCACCGTCTGGTGCTCGACCAGAGGAGCTAAAGATTCTGCTGGGGCGAGCTTCTATCTCAGAGGAGCACCGTGCATTGATGGGCACGGTGATTGAAAGCATTTCATCCACAGAAAGCGGATTGCATGAGACCGTCAAAAGTTTACTGACAGGTTTTGTGGTACGTTAGATAATGTACACTTTTGTCAGTTGCGCATAAGTAAGATGCGCCCTGTGTAGATAGTAGCCCCTGAGACTCTGCGCGTTGTCAAGAAATGATGGCACGCAGAGGATCATAATCCCAGGTCTAAGATGTCGCCTTTGAATGTAGGTGGCGAGGTGTCCGGAATCAAACCGAACTGATGATTTGGCCGAACTAAAGCGGCAACTGGACGTGGCAGATGCCGACATCGCGCTTGTCAACAAGCGGCTTGATGAGGCTCAAGGTATGTAATTCCTCGGGCGGCATCAGGTAAGAGGAGCTTCATGCCAGTGTCTTACAATGTGTGTGCTTGACGCAGATGGTACAACCACCATGGAGAATCTTAGGGCAGAACTTGCCCGAGCTAAGGAGCAAGCCAGAAAAAGCGATGTGGCTGTCGAGAAGGCCCTTGAAGAGCTGAGAGCCAAACAGGCTGCTCACTGCCGAAGTAAAGAAGAGATGGTCGAGATGGCCGAGAAGTTAAAGAGCGCTGCAGACTGTTGCAAACTTCTTGAGAAAGAAGACCGGGCGAGACAGACGGACTTAGAGAAGGCCGTTGCCGATGCCAAGGACGCTCGCTCTGCGATGAGAGCTGCGAAGGAGGAGCTGCGTCAGGCCAAACAGATTGCGGCTAGAAAGCCCTTTATGCTGCGGAGGAAGTTTTGCGATCCGAAGTTTGCTCCGTTGGACTGGATGTGGAGTGTGGAGGACACCTATCTGGATTTGGCAGTAAGTGCTGCTGATGCGACCGAACACTTTCGAGATCTAAAAGATCGCGAAGTGGAAAAGCTTTTCTGGTCACAGTTCCACAATCCAGAGCGTCCACTAGCAGTGGACGATTGCCTGGCTCAATGGGCTGAACTGAATAGATTGTCCGGACTCACCATGAAGTACGTCATGGGTCATCTGTGGCCTGGGAGATCGGAGCCGAAGAGTTATTTCAGCTTGGTGCAGCAATTGCTTGACGCGGTGCCGCATATCAATGCGATGAAGAGGTCAGCATGCATAGAGGGCGCACGGATGGCTCTTGCCCGTGTCAAGACATACTGGGCAGAGATGGAGACCACCGTTGTTGCGTCCCGAGATTCGGACAAAAGCCGAGTACCCTCCGAGCACTATTTTCAGGAAGTCCTTGAAGGCGCTCGTGTAATAGAGACGCAGTGCTCGAAGGATGCTATGTTATGATAGCATATGTAATTATAAAGTAATATTTTGATAAATTGTAGTGGCCTTTTATACTTGTGTCTTCAAGTATTGGGAACACCTCCTATGCGGCCGTTTTAAGATATATATATATATATATATATATATATATATAATCTGAAAGATGGCAGTCGTTGGCTTCAGCCCCCATGCACATAGTGCGGGGGTGCTCACAGAAGACGCATTTTCACACTTAACCCAACGTCTTGGTGCTACAAAGGAGGTGAAAGCGCAGCGGGCCAAGCAACCGGACTATAATGCTTTAACACTTTCACTTAGCCATAGGAGCTTGACAGTGGGACTATTTAGGTAGCCCCTTGGTGGCAACTGCGCTCGCCCGAGTTCGGGGCGCGTATGTGCCTGGCTGGGAAATGGCCCTTCATTAAAACGGAGGAATCCTATAGATTCCGATAGGTCATCGAGTGGCTGACCAGTCTCACGCCACATCATGACAGTCAGTTTTCGGCTTTCTCTACTGAGGCGCTCGCCCGGCCTAACCGGGGCACAATCGCAGTAGTTCTCCTGGTGCTATGTTAGCCGATAGAGCGGAACGTAAGGTAGCCGAACTCAGGAGCCGGGCAACCCAACATTTGACCAAAGACATGATTCGGAGCTGATGCATATAATGGCAAAAACCCGCGACGCCGAACACTCCCTAAGGTGTTCGGTCTTTATGAGTGCGGGCAAAACAACACTCTTTATTAAAAAGCCCCTAGTGTCTAGGTACGAGCAAAAATTCTAACGTGGCCACATGCCAAGATGCCAGCCTCCTCCTTGGTTATATCAGAGAAAACCAGGGGATATGTAGCAACAAGAGACAGTAAAAAAGGTTTACACAGGGTCTTAATCTAAAAAGAATCCTTAGGACAGGTCCCTACTGCATGTCTGTGCCTGTGTCTCCGTTGTGCCGTATCCTGGACGAGCGCCGCACGACGTTCATCGACGAAAGAGAGGAACTGAGCTGAAAATGGGTCGTGCCGAACAAAAGTTTGAAATAAGCAAAGTATAAAGGAAAATATATCGAACTGAGCTTTATTGTCTCTTATTGTATATGTACGGAGCCCCTAGTGCGGGAGTATATGGCCACTAAGCCTGCATCAATGATGATTTTGTACCGAACTCGTCTATCCGCGTTCGTGGTCTTTGATGACCTATTCCGAAATTTTTGGCCGGTGAAGCCATTTTACTGTGGGGCTGTCAAAGCGGCAGCACAGTCCTCCGCTTGGGGGAGGGGCACATCAATGCTTCCCCTTCAAAGAGATGATGCCTCGTGGACCGGGCATCTTAAGAGTTAGAGATGCATAATGCGGCATTGAGTTAAAGCGGGCGAAAGCTTCGCGTCCCAGTAGTGCTTGATAGCGACTGGAGAATGGGACGATGTGGAAGGTCAGCTTTTCACGGCGGAAGTTATTGGTAGAGCCGAATATAACTTCGAGCCAGAGAAAACCCATGCAATGGGTTTCCAAACCAAGCGTGACCCCTTGAAAGGCGGTTTTGCTGCAGCGGATTCTTGCTGGGTCTATCCCCATGTGGCGGATCGTGTCCTGATATATCAGGTTTAGTCCACTACCGTTGTCCATAAGGACATTTGAAAACTGGAGTCCGCCAATTATTGGATCGAGTACCAAGGCAGTCCGGCCTGCGTTCCTGATACTTCTAGAATAATCCAGCTGATCGAAGATGATTGGTTTTGACAACCAATGGCGGGACCCCTTTGGGATAGGTCGTGTGGTGCGTGCCTTTATGGGCGCCGCACGTTTTCTTATGTGAAGTAAGTTTACTGTTTTTACTTCTTGTCGGAAGTTCTTTTGTTTCCTGGTGCTCTGCTTTTGGGGTTCGTCCTCGTCTTCACTTGGTGTGTCGATCCCCTTGTGTTCGGCGTTGAGTCTGCCGGATTGTTTGAAAACCCAACAATCTCTGTGGTATGGTTAGCAGGCTTACCGGGAGTACTGTGTATTTGACATATCCTGTCCAGGATTTTGTTTAAGTTGGATGGATCATCCCTGTTATCCTGGAGGGGTGGCTTTGTCTGATTCTGTCGTGAGCTTTTGAATTCGGTGTTGACTGTCGTGCTCTTCGGACTTTTTTCCTTAGTCCGGCGACGGTCCTTGTTGCGTCGCGGTTTTCCATTTCCATCCCTAGTTTCGGATGTACTTGGGTCGTTGGGGCTGCATCTTGCCAACTAGCTGTCCTCTCCTGCACAAAAGCGGGTCATGAGGCTTGTTAGTGCGGCCATTGTTCTTGGCTTTTCTTGGCCGAGGTGTCTGGTGAGCCATTCATCTCGGACGTTATGCCTGAAAGCTGCTAAGGCTTCGGCGTCCGGATAGTCGACTATCTGATTCTTTTTAGTGAGGAATCTATTCCAGAATTGCCAGCTGATTCTCCGGGCTGTTGAGTTATGTGACTAAGATCATCTGCATCCGGAGGGCGGACATAGGTCCCTTGAAAATTTGCTCGGAAAGCGTCCTCGAGTTCTTCCCAACTTCCGATTGTGTTTTCAGGAAGGCTTTTAAGCCAATGCCAGGCTGGCCCTTTAAGCTTAAGGGGTAAGTATTTTATGGTGTGGAGGTCATCTCCTCTAGCCATATATATGTGGAGGATATAATCCTCGATCCAGACTCCAAGGTCTGTTGTTCCATCATATGCCTCTATGTTTACGGGTTTGAATCCCTCTGGAAATTCATAGTCCAAGACCTCATCAGTGAAACATAGGGGGGTGTGCGGCACCCCTGTATTTGGGTGTGCCGGATTCTGATGATGGCTTTATTGCATTGCTTACGAGGGCTTGCTTTCTTGGCCCGTAAATGGACCTGACTGGGCCCTGATTCGAATCCTTAAGTGGGTCGCATGCCGATTTAAGTGCGGTGCCGCTTGCCGCTTTGTGCTGGCCATGGGGTCGTCTATCCAACCATGTGGCTTTCTTATTTTTTGAATGCGAGGGCTCTAGGGCCTCTTCGTCGAATTCGGGAAATAGCCTTCTCTTCGGATAGCTTTTAATGCGGCGACTGTCGCCGTATTTATCTGCGGTATTGATTACTTTGCTCCATCAGATCGTGAGTGCATCTTCCGCCGTTTTTAGCTTCCGCTTCTGCTTTTTCAGGCTGCGTGCTGTTGCAACGAGCCTCTTGTGGAGATTCTTCTGCTTCGTGGGTTTATCCGGCGTAAGTTCGTCCGGAGTGCCGTTTTCACCGGGGGAGGGATGTTCGGTTTCTCTATCCGTGTTGCCCTGTTCGGACGGTTGCTCTAAGGCCTGCTCATCGTCTACCGGCTCATCCTGCTCTATGGCTGGGTCTTTATAGAGGCGGGGCTTGGGTCGGCGTTTACACCAACGCTTTGATTGCTTTTCGAGGGATCGGTCCCCCGTTACATCCCCTTTTTCCTCGTTGTCGTTTCCTTTAGGGGTATCCACCATGTACACATCGTGAGATGGGGTGGCTGTCCAATGCCCTATGGGCGTTGGCTCATCTGTATCTCCTGCATCGTCGTCCATGCTGTCGATATCTGCGGAGTCGAAGTTGAGCACGTCGTTTAAATTGTCGACAGTGGCTACCAAGTGGGTGGTGCGTGGGCTTTGAATTTCTTCATCATCCGTATCCCATCCTCGCTGACCATAGTCCGGCCAGGGCTCTCCTGATAAAGAGAGAGACTTTAGAGAATTCAAGATGTCGCCAAAAGGCGAGTGCTAAAAGATGTCCGCGGCGGTGAACTCCATTATCGGTGTCCAATTGGATTCAATCGGCAGGGGCGCGGGGGGTTCGGAGTTCGGAGAGGAATCCGGCTCCTTGGAGTTACGGGCCGTGCGGAACGCGGGGCTGACGTTCGGCTCGATCGCCTTTGAGATCATAGCCCCCGAGGTGACGTCCAACCGCTCATCCTCGATTGGCGCAATAGGCTCCGAATAAAGGGGCGGAACCGGTGCTTGTGCGGCCTCCAGGGCACTGTTCGGCGGCAAAGCTAGATCATGCATCTCGACACAGTGTGGCGCGCTCAGCTGTGGCTTGAATCCGTCGAAGATCGAATCCCCGCGGGTGTCTGCCATGTAGTTTAAGCTTCCAAACCTGACCTGATGGCCAGGGGCGTAGCTTTCGATCTGCTCCAGGTGGCCAAGCGAATTGGCCCGTAGTGGCGAAGCCGCCGAAGACGAAGATCTGTCCGGGGAGAAAAGTCTCACCCTGGACCGCATCGTCGTTGATGATCAAAGGAGCCATCGAGCCCAAAAGTGACGACACAGAGGAACTCTCAATGAAAGCACCAATATCGGTGTCAAAACCGGCGGATCTCGGGTAGGGGGTCCCGAACTGTGCGTCTAGGCGGATGGTAACAGGAGACAAGGGACACGATGTTTTTACCCAGGTTCGGGCCCTCTCGATGGAGGTAAAACCCTACTCCTGCTTGATTAATATTGATGATATGGGTAGTACAAGAGTAGATCTACCACGAGATCAAGGAGGCTAAACCCTAGAAGCTAGCCAATGGTATGATTGTTGTATGATGAAGTTATCCTACGGACTAGAACCCTCCGGTTTATATAGACACCGGATAGGGTTAGGGTTACATAGAGTCGGTTACAATGGTAGGAGATCTTGAATATCTGCATCGCCAAGCTTGCCTTCCACGCCAAGGAAAGTCCCATCCGGACACGGGACGAAGTCTTCAATCTTGTATCTTCATAGTCCTGGAGTCCGGCTGAAGGTATAGTCCGGCTACCCGAGCACCCCCTAATCCAGGACTCCCTCACTTTCCTTAACGGAAATTGAAATCTAATATTTCCTTCCTTCATATCAATAATTGCACTAATCGTTCTAAGGAAAGGTCTACAAAGAATAATAGGACATGAAGGATTGCAATCTATGTCAAGAACAATAAAATCTACGGGCGCATAATTCCTATTTGCAACAATAAGAACATCATTAATTCTTCCCTAGGTTTCTTAATAGTGGAATCCGCAAGGTGCAAGTTTAGAGAGCAATCATCAAAATCACGGAAACCTAACAAATCACAGAAAGTCTTTGGAATCGTGGAAACACTAGCACCCAAATCACATAAAGCATAGCAGTCATGATCTTTAATTTCAATTTTAATAGTTGGTTCCCACTCATCATAAATTTTTCTAGGGATAGAAACTTCCAATTCAAGTTTTTGTTCATAAGATTGCATCAAGGCATCAATGATATGTTTAGTGAACGCTTTATTTTGACTATAAGCGTGAGGAGAATTTAGCATGGATTGCAACAAGGAAATACAATCAATCAAAGAGAAATTTTCATAATTAAATTCCTTGAAATCCAAAATAGTGGGTTTAGTAACATCTAGGGTTTTAATTTCTTCAATCCCACTTTTATCAATTTTAGCATCAAGATCTAAAAACTCCGAATTCTTGGAACGCCTTCTAGGTAAAGGTGGATCATATTCAGTCCCATCATTATCAAGATTCATATTGCAAAACAAAGATTTAATAGGGTACACATCAATAACTTTTAGATCATCATCTTTATTTTCATAGCAACTAGAAGAACACGCTCTTATAAAGGCATCTTTCTTAGCACGCATCCTAGCGGTTCTTTCTTTGCACTCATCAATGGAAATTGTCATGGCTTTGAGAGACTCATTGATATCATGCTTAGGTGGAATAGATCTAAGTTTCAAAGAATCAAAATCAAGAGAAATCCTATCAACGTTCCTAGTCAACTCATCAATCTTAAGCAATTTTTTTTCAATCATAGCATTGAAATTCTTTTGCGAAGTAATAAATTCTTTAATATTAGATTCAAAATTAGAGGACATTTTATTATAATTTCCATAAGAATTGTTGTAGGAATTACCATAATTATTAGAGGGATTACTAGGATAAGGCCTAGGATTGAAATTTCCTCTATACGCGTTGTTACCAAAATTGTTCCTACCAACAAAATTCACATCCATAGATTAATTATTATTATTCTCAATCAAGGTAGACAAGGGCATATCATTAGGATCAGAAGAAACACTCTTACTAGCAAATAATTTCATAAGTTCATCCATCTTTCCACTCAAAACATTAATTTCTTCTATCGCATTCACCTTTTTATTAGTAGATCTTTCAGTATGCCATTGAGAATAATTAACCATAATATTATCTTGGAGTTTAGTAGCTTCTTCTAAAGTGTTTTCCATAAAAGTGCCTCCCACGGCCGAATCTAAAATATTTCTAGAAGCAAAATTCAATCCGGCATAAATTTTTTGTATAATCATCCACAAATTCAAACCATGAGTGGGGCAATTACGTATCATTAATTTCATTCTCTCCCAAGCTTGTGCAACAAGTTCATGATCAAGTTGCTTAAAATTCATAATATCGTTTCTAAGAGAGATGATCTTAGCAGGAGGAAAATACTTAGAGATAAAAGCATCTTTGCACGTATTCCATGAATCAATATTATTTTTAGGCAAAGACGAAAACCAAGCTTTAGCACGATATCTAAGCGAAAAAGGAAATAGCTCAATTTAACAATATCATTATCCACATCTTTCTTCTTTTGCATATGGCACAAATCAACGAAGCTATTAAGATGGGTAGCGGCATCTTCACTCAGAAGGCCGGAAAACGGATCTTTCATGACAAGATTCAACAAAGCAATATTAATTTCACAAGATTCAGCATCGGTAAGAGTAGCAATCGGAGTGCTAATAAAATCATTGTTGTTGGTATTGGTGAAGTCACACAATTTAGTGTTATCTTGAGCCATCCCGACAAGCAAGCAAACTAACACACAAGCAAACAAAAAGCAAGTGGGAAAAAAGAGGCAAACCGGAAAGAGGAGGATTGAGAGAGAGAGAGAGAGAGCAAATAAAACGGCAAGGGTGAAGTGGGGGAGAGGAAAACGAGAGTGAGGGAGTCCTGGATTAGGGGGTATCCGGACAGCCGGATGATATCCTTTGGCCGGACTGTTGGACTATGAAGATACAAGATTGAAGACTTTGTCCCGTGTCCGGATGGGACTCTCCTTGGCGTGGAAGGCAAGCTTGGCAATACGGATATGTAGATCTCCTTCCTTGTAACCGACTCTATGTAACCCTATCCCCCTCCGGTGTCTATATAAACTGGAGGGTTTAAGTCCGTAGGACAACATACAATCATACCATAGGCTAGCTTCTAGGGTTTAGCCTCTCTGATCTCGTGGTAGATCAACTCTTGTACTACTCATATTATCAAGAATAATCAAGCAGGACGTAGGGTTTTACCTCCATCAAGAGGGCCCGAACCTGGGTAAAACATTGTGTCCCCTGCCTCCTGTTACCATCCTCCTTAGACGCATAGTTCGGGACCCCCTACCCGAGATCCACCGATTTTGACACCGACATTGGTGCTTTCATTGAGAGTTCCTCTGTGTCTTCATCATTAGGCTTGATGGCTCCTTCGATCATCGATAGCGATGCAGTCCAGGGTGAGACTTTTCTCCCCGGGCAGATATTTGTATTCGGCGGCTCTACACTGCAGGCCAACTCGCTTGGCCATTTGGAGCAGATCGAGAGCTATGCCCCTGGCTATCAGGTCAGATTTGGAAACTTGAACTACACAGCCGACATCCACGGAGACTTGATCTTCGACGGATTCGAGCCCTTGCCGAGTGCGCCACACGGCCACGATGAGCATGACTTAGCTCCACCATCGGACAGTGTTCGGGAGATCGCACTGGCGACCGCTCCGACCCTCAAATCAGAGACAATTGCGCCATCCAGTGACGGGTGGATAGACCCCGCTGCGGAGGCTGCACTCTCATCGGCGATCGAGCCGAGTATCGACCTTACCCTTCACAAGAGTCGTGACGCCAAACTGCCGGATTCCTCCCCGGCCACGGACTCCGAACCGCCTGCGCCCGTGCCCATCGAATCCAACTGGGCGCCGATCATGGAGTTCACCTCCGCGGATATCTTTCATCACTCGCCTTTCGGTGACATACTGAACTCATTAAGCTCTCTCTCTCTCTCTCTGTCAGGAGAGCCCTGGCCGAACTATGTCCGGCAGAATTGGGATGCAGATGACGAAGAAATTCGTCGCCCACCCACCACCCACTTAGTAGCCACTGTCGACGATTTGACCGACATGCTCGACTTCGACTCCAAAGGCATCGACGGTATGGACGACGATGCAGGAGACGAACAGGAACCACTACCCACAGGGCACTGGACGCCCACTTCATCATTTGATGTATACATGGTGGACATACCTAAAGAAAACAACGACGAAGAACGAAAGGACGCACCGAAGGGTTGTTCCCTCGAGAAGCAGTCAAAGCGGCGTCATAAGCGCCGCTCCAAATCCCGCCTCGGCAGAAGAAGCGATCATATAAACCCAGCGATAGAGCAAGGCGAGCCAGCGGACAACAAACACGGCATTGAACCATCATCCGACCACGCCAACACGGAGAATCAAACTGAACAACCCGACTCCGTGGAAAATAACAGTCCGGATGACATCACACCGGACATGCACCCCGGAGCAACAGAATACCTATCAAAGGCTTGTTGCCATTGTGATGAGTCTGAAAAAGCAGAAGCAAAGGCTCAGGGCTGCACAAGACACACTCAGAATCAGATGGAGCGAAGTACTCAACACTGCAGCGAAGTACGGCGGTAATCGCCACACGAAGAGCTACCTGAAGCGAAAGTTGCTTCCTGAATTCGATGAGGAGGCCTTAGATCCCCCGCAATCAGAAAACAAAACGGCCATCCGGTTGGATAGACGACCTCGTGGCCAACATAGAGCGGCAAACGACGCCGCACATAAGACAGTACCCGATCCACATGAGGGCTCGCATCAAAAGGACGGCGCAACTAGATCCATCTATGGGCCATGCAAGCGCGCTCCAGCATGCAATGCAACACAACAAACATCCCAACACCACGGTACACCCAAATACAGGGGTGCCGCACACCCCCTATGTTTCACCGATGAGGTGCTGGACCATGAATTTCCAGAGGGATTCAAACCCGTAAACATAGAGGTGTACGATGGAACGACAGACCCTGGGGTCTGGATTGAGGACTACATCCTCCATATCCATATGGCTCGAGGAGACGATCTCCATGCCATCAAGTACTTACCCCTCAAGCTCAAAGGACCAGCTCGGCACTGGCTTAAAAGCCTCCCCGAAAACCCCATTGGAAGATGGGAAGAGCTCGAAGACGCTTTTCAGGAAAATTTTCAAAGGACCTATGTCCGACCACTGGATGCAGACGATTTGAGTCATATAACTCAACAGCCCGGAGAGTCAGCCCGAAAGCTTTGGAACAGGTTTCTCACTAAAAAGAACCAAATAGTCGACTGCCCGGACGCCGAAGCCTCAGCAGCTTTTAAGCACAGCATTCGAGACGAATGGCTTACCAGACACCTCGGCCAAGAAAAGCCGAGAAAAATGGTAGCATCAACAAGCCTCATGACCCGCTTTTGCGCGGGCGATGACAGCTGGTTAGCCCGATGCAGCGCTAGCGACCCAAGTACATTCGAAGTCAGGGACAGAAATGGGAAACCACGACGCAGAAAAAACAAGCGCCGGAATAAAGAAGACAACCCGAAGAGCACGGCGGTAAACGCCGGATTTAGAAGCTCTCGGCCAGGTCAACAAAAGCTTCCCTCCAAAGGCAACAGAGACGAACTATCCATCCTAAACAAGATTCTGGATATAATATGTCAGATCCACAGCACCCCCGATAAACCTGCAAATCATACCCATAGAGAATGTTGGGTCTTCAAGCAGTCCGGCAGGCTCAACGCCGAACATAAGGGGCATGATACACCAAGCGAAGACGAGGACGAGCCTCACAAGCAAAGCACTGGGAAACACAAGAAATTCCCACCAGAAGTCAAAACAGTAAACATGTTACATGTGACAAAGGGGAGAAACAAAGCGGCACTCCTAGAGACACATGCCCCAGGGCCTATCACCGCGGAGTTCTGCCACTGGTCGTCCCAACCGATCACCTTTGACCATCGGGATTAATTGGCAATTATTCAGCGTGCAGGATGGGCTGCCTTGGTATTAGACCCAATAATTGACGGATACCACTTCACACGAGTCCTGATGGACGGCGGCAGCAGTTTAAACCTAATATATCAGGACACAGTCCGCAAAATGGGGATAGACCCAACAAAAATTAGCCGCAGCCATACTACCTTTGAAGGAGTAACGCCAGGCCCAGAGGCCCATTGCACGGGCTCCCTGCTACTAGAGGTTATATTCGGCTTTCCCGATAACTTCCGTAGCGAAAATTTAACGTTCCACATCGCTCCGTTCCAAAGTGGTTATCAAGCACTAATCGGACGCGAAGCTTTCGCTCGCTTTAACGCAATACCACATTACGCTTCTCTCATGCTTAAGATGCCCGATCCATGTGGCATCATTACAGTAAATGGAAATATTGAGCGCTCCTTGCGTGCGGAAGACCGTGCGGCTGCCTTGGCAGCAGCACACTAAACGGCCTCACCAACTATAGCATCTGACAGGTCGTTAAGACCACAGACGCGGTTGGACGAGTCCAGTGCAGCTATATGTAATTGATACAGGTTTGATGGCTATACCCCTATTACAATACAAGGGGCTCAACACGCGCAAACAAGTGGTAATGAGGCTCAACTTTGCTCATTTTGAACTGTACATGGTTTATTTAGTATAACCTACCTTTTGCACGACAACTTTTCAATTAAGTTCCTTTCTTTTTTAGATGACCATCATGCTACACCCGTCCAGAATACGGCACAACGGACAGGCGTAGACGTGCAGCAGGGACCCGTTCCGAGGATTCTTTTTAGATTAAGACCCTGCGTAAAGCTTTTTTACTGTCTCTTGTTGATACACATCCCTCGGATTCTCAGTACAATCGAGAAGGATGCTGACGTATTGGCATGTGGCCACGTCAGAATATTGCACGTACCTAGACACCAGGGGCTCATTACAAAGGGCACTGTTTTGACCCGGTTTACATCATAAAGACCGAATACCCTAGGGAGTGTTCGACGTCGTGAGTTTGGCCTTATATGCATCAGCTCCGAATCATGTCTTTGGTCAAATGTTGGGTTTTCCCGGCTCCTTTGTTTTGCTGCCTTATGTTCTGCTCTATCGGCTAAGGCGGCACCAGGAGAACTACTACGATTGTGCCCTGATTCATCCTGTCGAGCACCTCAGTAGAGAAAGCCGAAAACTGACTGTCATGATATAGCATGAGACTGGTCAACCACTTGATGACCTAGCGGAATCTTCGGGATTCCTCCGCCTTAACGAAGGGCCGTTTCCCGGCCAGGCATATACGCGCCCCGAATTCGGATGAGCACGGAGCCACCAGGGGCTATATAGTAGCCCCACTGTCAAACTCCTCTAGCTAAGTGAAAGTGTTAAAGCATTATAGTCCGATTGCATAGTTCGCTACGCTATCACCTCCTTAATGGACCAAGACGTCGGATCAAGTGCAAACATGCGTCTTCTGCGAACACCCCCACATTATATGCGTGGGGGCTGAAGCCGATGACTGCCATCTTTCAGGTTATATACATATATACATAAACGGCCGCACAGGAGGCATCATAGCATTTTCGGGTAAAAGTATAAATACATCCTTGATAAATTCAATAAAACATTGTTCTTACAATGGGAATACATGTCACTTAAACATAATATTCTTCGAGCATTGAGCCTCTATCAAACGAGCGCCTTCAAGAATTTCAAAGTAGTGCTCGGCAGCCACTCGGCCTATGGCTGGACCCTGTGCCGCAACAGTGCTGGCATCCATCTCCGCCCAGTATGTTTTGACACGGGGAAGGGCCATCCACGAGCCCTCTATGCATGCCGACCTCTTTACAGCATCGATGCGTGGCACAACACCAAGGAATTGTTGCACCAAGCTAAAGAAGCTATTCGGCCTTGGCCCTCCTGGCCACAAATGATCCACTACGGACCTCATGGCAAGTCCGGATAATCTATGGAGCTCGGCCCAACCGGTCAATAGCTCATTCAGCAACAGCGGACGGACTGGAGCGTGAAACTGTGACCAGAATAACTTCTCCACTTTAGGACCCTTCTGATCCTTGAAGTACTCGGCCGCATCAGCAGCACTTGCAGCCAAATCCATGTACTCGTCCGCAGAACTCCATAGCCGGTCTAGAGGAGCATATTTTGGATCTCCGAACATAGTCCGTAACAAGAAGGGCTTTCCAGAAACGATATCTGCAGCTTGATTTAGCTCCTCCTTCGTCACTCTAATTTTGGAGCGGGCTTCCTTGGCAGCCACCCGGGCTTTCTCTAGGTCCATCGCCTTCGCCCGGTTTTCCTCTTCAAGAAGCCGGTAACGGTCAACAACATCTTTTAACTCTACGACCATCTTGGCAATTTTTTCTTTGCTCTCACAATGTGCTGCCTATTCGGCCTTTAAACCCTCGGCCGCCTTTAAAGCGGCCACATTGCTGCTCCTTGGCTTGGGGAAGTTCCGCCCGAAGGGTCTCCACAGCGGAAGCTCCATTTGCAGTCACAACATATTAAAGATACTGGCATCATGCTGCTCTTACTATGTTACGATCATCAGAAAAATCACTGACCTTGTGCCGCGTCAAGCCGCTTGTTGACAAGCACGATGTCGACATCTGCCGCATCCAGCTGCCGCCTTAGTTCGGCAAACCCATCAGTCCGGCTAACCACCGGAGCTTCAACCACCTGCACATAAAGGCGGCCTAGTTATTACCTGGGACTATGATCCTTTGTTTGCCGCCGTTTTCGACAACAACCAGAGTCTCAGGGGCTACTATCTACACAGGGCACATCTAAAAATTTGCGGTACTGTCAAAAATGTACATCATTTCACGTACCTCAAAACCCGTCAGTAGACTCATAAAGCCTTCATGCAACCCGCTTTCGGCGGACGAAATCCTTTCAATCACCGTACCCATCAACATGTGGTGCTCTTCTGAGATAGCCGCTTGCTCTAGCAGATCCCTCGGTACGTTCGACCGCACACCAGACAGTGCCGGACTCTTTGGATTGCTCTCTTCAAGAGCCGGATACTGAGGACTTCGGGTGGCCATAGGATTACCTTCTGGCCTTGCCAGATCAGGAGAAACCCTCCGCGACAACACCTCGGGGTCACCCGCCTCGTGAGGCGGTGTGGCAGGGGGGGCGTTTCGCTCTCCATTATCTCTGGAAGAAGATCCCCTAAAGATGAGCTCTGCTGAGAAGGGCTAAGATCAGAACTACAAGATAAATGCTTCGATTATTTTCCTCAGAAGTAAAGCGAGATATTTTCATTATTAAGTACCCTTTTACTTACAGCTCGGTGGACGGATGATCCCCTTGAGGGCATAGTGCGGCCGGGGTAGCCCCCGAGGCAGGACCCTGCAGCGAAGATTTCTTCCCCTGTTTGGAGACCATTGTCTCCGGGTCCTCGGAGGCGGTCCTCTCCCTTCTCTGGGGAGAGGAAGTTTCAGTCCCTCCTCCCCGGCTAACCTCCTTCGCAGAGGCGCTAAACTCTTTGTTCCCCCTTTATCTTCTCCCAAGGGTGCTTGATAAGGCACGATCTCCAGCATCCTGGTTAGCACGGGATTTGGTGAGGTCTCAGGGAGGGGGGCCGGACACATGATCAACTTTTCCTTCGCTATCCAATCCTGGACAAAGAGCGGTTTTTCTTTTTTAGGGCAACGTTGCTATAAATAAAAAGGACAGTGTGTTCGGATGCGGGGCAACTTACTTGGGTATCCCGGCGAGTGCAGCTCAGACCTGCGTCCTCAGTGATGTCCGGACACATTATTTGTGGTCCGAAGAACAATTTTTGTACATCTCTTCGTGTGTCATGCCAAGGAAATGTTGGATAGCTCGCGGTCCTTCCGGGTTGAATTCCCACATGCGAAGGGGCCGGCGTTTGCAAGGCTGGACTTGACGGACTAGCATAACTTGCACTACCATAACCAGACTGATATCTATCTCGAAGAGATCTCGGATACGACTTTGCAGAATTGGCACATCCTTGGCTGGACCCCAACTCAGCCCCCTGCTGATCCACGACATCAGTTGTGGTGGGGGGCCTAAGCGGAAGGCGGGGGCAGCTACCCACTCGGCAGTTCGGGGAGTTGTGATGTAGAACCACTCCCGTTGCCACAATCCGGACACCTCTGGGAAGTAACCCTCAGGCCATGGAGCGTCAGCAATTTTTCTTATTGAAGTGCCTCCGCACGCCGCGTGCTACCCCTCGATCATCTTTGGCTTCACATTGAAGGTCTTCAACCATAGGCCGAAGTGAGGGGTAATGCAGAGGAAGGCCTCACATACGACAATAAATGTCGAGATGTGAAGAAGGGAATCCGGGGCCAGATCGTGAAAATCTAGCCCGTAATAGAACATAAGACCCCTAACAAAGGGATCCAGAGCGAGGCCTAGTCCTCGGAGGAAGTGGGAGATGAACACGACACTCTCGTTGGGTTCAGGAGTAGGGACAACCAACCCTTGGGCAGGCAGCCGATGCAAAATTTCAGCAGTTAGATATCTGGCCTCTCTCAACTTGTTGATGTCCTCCTCTGTGATGGAGGAAGGCATCCACCGACCTTGAAGGTTGGATCCGAACATAGTTGAAGGTCCGAAGTGACTAAACCTGAGCTTTGGGTGTTGGAATTCGATGCTAGAGGCGGATTCGATTAAAATCGAGAGGAAAAGGCCTTGTCCCCTTTATAAAGAGGGTGAATATCAAGCGTCCTCCTCGTGGCCGTTTGGGACTTGCCAAAGATTTAGGAGTCCTACTAATAGGTGCGGTTGGGTTACCCATGTCTGTATTAATGGGAATCACGTAATAAGGGGATACGATCTCTGCTTCGACAAGACGTGCCAAGAAAACCGCCTCGCGAAACACGCTGAGATAGGTTAGGAAAAACGATTCGAATAAAGACCTGGCTGTGGTGTGATGTCACACTATGGGGTACGTCAGCAGATTAGATTTGTGTCAATATTATTCCCTCTACGGTGGTATGTGGAACTTATTTTGCAGAGCCGGACACGATCCTCGTGTTCAAAATCTTCTATGAAGTATTCGGAGGAGGAACCCGCCTTGCAATGCCGAAGATAATCTGCTCGCCGGACTCATCGTCATTGAAGCCTGGTTCAGGGGCGACTGAGGGCATCTTGGATTAGGGGGTATCCGGACAGCCGGATTATATCCTTTGGCCGGACTGTTGGACTATGACGATACAAGATTGAAGACTTCGTCCCGTGTCCGGATGGGACTGTCCTTGGCGTGGAAGGCAAGCTTGGCAATACGGATATGTAGATCTCCTTCCTTGTAACCGACTCTGTGTAACCCTAGCCCCCTTCGGTGTCTGTATAAACTAGAGGGTTTTAGTCCGTAGGACAACATACAGTCATACAATAGGCTAGCTTCTAGGGTTTAGCATCTCTGATCTCGTGGTAGATCAACTCTTGTACTACTCATATTATCAAGAATAATCAAGCAGGACGTAGGGTTTTACCTCCATCAAGAGGGCCCGAACCTAGTTAAAACATCGTGTCGCGTGCCTCCTGTTACCATCCGCCTTAGACGCACAGTTCGGGACCCCCTACCCGAGATCCGCCGGTTTTGACACCGACAGAGAGGCAAATGGCAAATAATCTAATGAGGGAGATAAGGATATGTGATGGGTACTTGGTATATTAACTTTTGCGTAGACCTCCCCAGCAACGGCGCCAGAAATCCTTCTTGCTACATCTTGAGCACTGTGTTGGTTTTCCCCGAAGAGGAAGGGATGATGCAGCAAAGTAGCGTAGGTATTTACCTCAGTTTTTGAGAACCAAGGTATCAATCCAGTAGGAGGCTACGCGTAATTCCCTTGTACCTGCACAAAACAAATAAATCCTCACAACCAACGCGATAAGGGGTTGTCAATCCCTACACGGCCACTTACGAGAGTGAGACCTGATAGATATGATAAGATAATATTTTTGGTATTTTTTATGATAAAGATGCAAAGTAAAATAAATGCAAAGTAAAAGCAAAAGGAAATAACTAAGCATTGGTAGATTAATATGATGAAGATAGACCCGAGGGCCATAGGTTTCACTAGTGGCTTCTCTCGAGAGCATAAGTATTCTACGGTGGGTGGACAAATTACTGTTGAGCAATTGATAGAATTGATCATAGTTATGAGAATATCTAGGTATGATCATGTATATAGGCATCACGTCCGAGACAAGTAGACGGACTCTTGCATGTATCTACTACTATTACTCCACTCATCGTCCGCTATCCAGCATGCATCTAGAGTATTAAGTTCAAAAGAATAGAGTAATGCTTTAAGCAAGATGACATGATGTAAAGGGATAAACTCATGCAATATGATATAAACCCCATCTTGTTATCCTCGATGGAAACAATACATACGTGCCTTGCTGCCCCTACTGTCACTGGGAAATGACACCGCAAGATTGAACCCAAAGCTAAGAACTTCTCCCATTGCAAGAAAGATCAATCTAGTAGGCCAAACCAAACTGATAATTCAAAGAGACTTGCGAAGATAACCAATCATACAGAAAAGAATTCAGAGAAGATTCAAATATTGTTCATAGATAGACTTGATCATAAACCCACAATTCATCGGTCTCAACAAATACACCGCAAAAAGAAGATTACATCGAATAGATCTCCACAAGAGAGGGGGAGAACATTGTATTGAGATACAAAAAGATAGAAGAAGCCATCTAGCTACTAATTATGGACCCGTAGGTCTAAGGTAAACTACTCACACTTCATCGGAGGGGCTATGGTGTTGATGTAGAAGCCCTCCGTGATCGATACCCCCTCCGGCGGAGCTCCGGAACAGGCCCCAAGATGGGATCTCGTGGATACAGAAATTTGCGGTGGTGGAATTAGGGTTTTGGCTCCGTATCTGATCATTTGGGGGTACGTAGGTATATATAGTAGGAAGGAGTACGTCGGTGGAGCAACAGGGGGCCCACGAGGGTGGAGGGGGCGCCTAGGGGGGTAGGCACGCCCCCTACCTCGTGGCCTCCTCTTTCGTGTCTTGACGTAGGGTCCAAGTCTCCTAGGTCTTGTTCATTGAGAAAATCACGTTCCCGAAGGCTTCATTCCGTTTGCGCTCCGTTTGATATTACTTTTCTTCGAAACCTTGAAATAGGCAAAAAACAACAATTCTGGGCTGGGCCTCCGGTTAATAGGTTAGTCCCAAAAATAATATAAAAGTGGATAATAAACCCCAATAATGTCCAAAATAGTAGACAATATAGCATGGAGCAATCAAAATTTATAGATACGTTGGGGACGTATCAACAGCCACTGTCTGAATACTGACGTATTTCACGGTGCTTGTATAGTGTGGGTTTTTTGCAATATAACTTTTCCGGCTCATGTGTCCGAATGATCATCAGTCTTTTGACATCGTCTGATCGAGCGAGGAACCAGCTGTGCTTCCCTGTTTTTGGCAAAGGTGGTGTGATTACAAAGGGCAGTAACTGTAGGGACACTACATCATATCAAAAAGGACAGGCATTGTTAATGTAAGATCAACATTGTTTAGAGTATGAGTAGGATAATGCAAGAAACAACATTGATATGTCCCTGTTGGAGCAGGGAGGAAAATATAGGGAAATGTATACTGGGTTCGAAAATATAGAAGTGCCATGCATGGTTATACTCATGTTATCTCGCAATGGATTCTTCATAGGAAACTACCATGTCATGCATGTTATGTAATCATGTTCTGTCCTCACAAACAAATTCTTCAAGGTAACTAACAGACCATGCATTGTTGTATACTCGTGTTTTGCGGGCAAAATTTTTGTGAGGATATTATTCTAGCCATTGATTGCTGAAGGGCGAATATAGGTATGTACACATGGTAAGCATTGCAGGATTTCACTACTTCCAAATATAGAGTTCTCCATATGCACATTTACTTCCCTAATGTATGGTTAGATGAAACCAACAGTGTGGTGCATGTTTCTACATCATGAAAATGATGAAATTAACATGGCCATTGATACACACTCATATTTAGTAGTAGTATATAGATTACTGTAAAATAAGGAGAATACCCATATATTCCTAACCATTTGATTATTCAGGGGTACAAATTGGCTGTAATGACTTGGTCACAATCGCATGAATTAACTCATTCCAAATACAGCTGATTTATGATGTCTCTAATACATTGCCATAGTTCTACTCAAATTCCGCTCAAACAGGGATATGCCAATCATCACAAAAAGTTCAAACAGTGTCATGGCGTCATCATAAGCATGAGACGGAAACAACTTACACGCGCCGTCCCAGCAATACGTGGTGCCATCTGCTTTGTCGATTGCGTAGATGATGCCATTGTGTTCAATAGCATCACAGAAGTGTGTATCAGCTTTGACGATGATCCACTGCGAGATGAGTTGTCTCCAGCTAAAGAAGGCACCGGCGTAAAGATAGGCGAGTCTGCGGTCGAACAAGGCAATTAGCTTGAAGTCTGCGTAACTCGCATGTCGTGTAGGCACTTGGCAGATTACAATCTTTTGCAAAACAAGGTCCTTCCAACTGACGTGGTAATCTAGATGACTTGGACCGCGATGGTAAAACTCTATATAATCCAATGGAGGAAGGATAATCTGATGGGAGGTCTGGAAGTTCACGAGCACCAACTTTTTATCGTCTTCCCCTTCTCTGAAGGCAGCCATCCAGTGGGAGTTCATGCCGACCCAGTACATACCTGCCAAGAAGTTTTGGGCGATGGTGATCGGATCGAAGTCGAGGGAAATGATGTACGTCGACCCACTACATACCTGCAAAGAAGTTTCGGCTAATGGAGATCGGATTGAAGTCGAGGGGCATCATGTACGCATCTGTATCATGGTGAGCCAATCTCGCAAGACCAGATAGCAGCAAGCAGGGTGTCTTGAAAAGCTTAGGCCTCGCTTCGACGATGGCCGTGTGCATGTCCCTCGAGCATGCAGCCAGCCGCAAGGCGCTCATCATATCCATACACGAACAACAGAGGTCGAGGATGTCACTGGGGATACTGCTCGAATCGTGGCTCATATGGATGTTGCGCGGTTCGCGTTCGGCCATGGTGGAGTTTGGAAGGTGGTGTTTTTGGGGGGCTTGATTTACTGGGGAGAAGGCTATCGGTGCGAGCGAGACGATGGTACACGGGGGCACAGTGAGATGCAGACGAAGATGGAGATGGAGATGGAGTGGAACGTCCGATGGACTGGTGCTATGGGAGGGGAGAGGGAGACGAGGCGAGGCATGCTAATGTGATGTACAACGGCGGTGACAGCCTACACAGTGTACAGGGTGAGGTTGACTTTGGTAACTCGAACACACCGCATGGACTAGTGTCAGGCGTAGGGTGTTGTCACTTCACTGTGAGGACCAGATGAATAGTATTTTGACCATCAAGTGTACCACAGTTGTACTACTACTACTACTACTACTACTACTACTACTACTACTACTACTACTATTACTACTACTACTACTACTACTACTAGTAGTAGTAGTAGTAGTAGTAGTAGTAGTAGTAGTAGTAGGAACATGAGTACTCCAGTACTGTATAGCGAAAATAGGTCTCCCGTGCTAGCATGGCTGTTCACTTCATCCTCCAGGTATCATCCATATTGCGAGCAGAACCAAATTCTCGTGCATGCGGAAGTGCAAAGATGGGCCTTTTCTTTTTTGATGAGGATAACCGTGTATTCCTTAACCAGAGAATGTTGTGTCTCCCACGCATGCGCCAATATCCATCTGAACCAGCTACGACACATTTTTTAGCAGTTTGCATAGGTACCACCTATTAGGAAGGATGGCAGGTACACGAACAGTTACAACTCCTCGCATAGCCTTTTTGTTTAGTCTACTTAACCGTCTAATCTACTGCCTGCACGCCACTTCTCCCATTTACTTCTCCACTAGGAACCGATTTTCCTCGGTTTCCCCACCTCCCCTTCGTCTTCATTTGCATCCAAACCCCACCGCGTTCACATTGTTTTAACCTCTATAAATAATCATCTACTACTTCAATTAGACTAGCCATCTAATCCTAATTCTCCAAACCATAGCCCTCCGTTCCAGCGGTTCCAAATGGCGAAAGTGATTGAGATGCAGGTTTTTAGCGTCCAACATGTCCTCATCGAAGGCTTGTTGAGCATAGTTGCCACCATCACCGTCCACCCAAGGGTTGTTCGGAAGTGGATCAACAATGTATCGAACTCCCTCGAAAAGGTAGAGACGAGGGTCATCGGTCTCAACACAGAGTACACGGAGCGTGCCACTGGGAAGATCCAACGCGCCGCTATCCTTTAGCTGTGCCTCGAAGATGAGGTTTTGGTGTACCACATCATACACGCTCCCTCCATACCAGGTGAGCTTCATGATTTCTTGTCTCGGGAGGACATATACTTCTGTGGGGCAGCCATCGAAGGGGACAAACAGAAGCTGGAGCCATACAACCTTGATTTGAAAAGCATCATTGACCTACAAACTAGAATCAAAATTCCTGTAGAAGATTGTGATAAATAGACACCATCCCTATTCGACGTAGCAAATTTTGTGCTCGGTACAAATCTTCAGAAGGTTGATGAGACGGTGGCATTAAGGTCGTCTGGATGGGAGAATTATCCCTTGACGTACGAGCGGATAAAATATGCCGCCCTAGATGCCCGTGTGAGTTTCGAGATAGCTGCAAGGTCCAAAGAGCTTGTGGCGAAGCCGTCTCGCATAGAAAATGAGAACAACAACAAGAAGAGGAAGATAAGGCTGCACTAGCAGCAGGGCATTATGGATGGATGAACTATTTCCTCTCTTGTACAAAAGAATTATTCCGTCTTGGTGTATATTGATATAGATGGACTGTTTCAATGGTGTGCATGTCTTTGGAACAAGTACTAGTAGCGTGGGTCCGCTTGACTGTAAGGAACTATTTGTCCACCAAGCTTTCTCTACTACTCCTTCCAGTGATCGGTATGCAATGCATGTGTCCATAGACATGAGAGATTGTCCATGGAAGTTCAACTACGACGACAATCATGTTTCATCCACTGCCGCTCGCGATTCCCACGACGCAGCTCCAACCCACGGCGCCATGTCCCCCGACGTGCGCCTCATCCCTCTCGGCCGCACCGCCCTCTGCCTTTGTGTGCATGACATGTGGTCCACCTTAAATGCGGCGAGCATCAAGTTTCTACCACAGCCACACACGATTCCCACGACGTTGCACGAACCCATGACACCACACATCCCCGACCTGCGGCTCACCCCTCTTGGCCCCACTGCCCCTCTGCCTCTGGGAGCATTACATATGGACCAGCCACCTATCGGGTCCACATGTTATTGACTCAAAGGTAGGTGTAGTAAGGCGTTGAAGCTCAGTCCCGAGGGCCCTGAGAGGGAAATCTAACTTATGCGCCAGGCTGGTGCCACCGTTGCATGAACTCATGCCAAACTCAAGATTTTTTTCTTTACTATACATGCACGCAACGATTTAATGGACATTGTAATCTCAACATGTGATGGGGAGCTCTAAATTTGAATTTGAAACTTATAAAATGAAAAGATTCAAAACTAATAAACTGAGAGAGAGGGAGTATATCGTAGGAGGTGTCCCATACGAAACAAGTCCCCTGGTTTGTCACCGCGAAGATGCAGTTAGAAAGGAGCACATCGTCTTCGTACTTGTACGACAACAAATCGGCCGCAGACAGCATGGTCCACCTTTGACCGCCATGTGCAAGCTTCGTGCTATCTTATTCAATCTCACCGGGGTTCTATCGTACCAATTCATGCGATGGCCTGTTGCATGGATGATCCCAATGTTGGACAAAGGTTCTACGGAAACGGTGTCACCATTGTAAATGTTGTGCAAATTGATGTTGGTACCCTCCCGTACATATGCAAGACAATCTCCACTCGCACCGAGCCTAACCTATGAAACAGTGGGCAGGGGGAGAATTAGGAAATGGACACAGAAGTAGTCTTTAGAGTGCATTTACTACATGATCAAACTCATCTTACCTGCTCATCGGAGGAAATCGGAGCGCCCCTCAACGTCGGCATCTCAAGGGGCGTCAATTTACAACTACGGCCACGCCGCGCTGGAGAGACCCCCAAGGAAACATCCTCGTGCGTTCCAAGGTACATCAAGATGCATTTGTATGAGTAGTTTATCTTGTGAGCGAAAAGGATGAATGAGGGAAGGCCTCTAGAGATAGAGATAGACCCTACTACTACCAATGTGCTAGCCCGTGCGTTGCAATGGATCCAAAGTAGTAGAATAATACTTGTTCACGTGATTGAGATATAAACACTCTAGTTTTGATATACATTTGTCAGCAGACATGACAGCTTGTCCATGGAAGTTGAACCACGGCGACCATTACGTTTCTTGTTTGTACCACTTCCACACCCACACGTGATTCCCACGACGCCGCTCCAACCCTACCTGTAAGCACGATGTCCCCCGACGTGGACATGGATCCTCTGACGTGGTTATCACCGCCTTACCCTTCCTTTCCTTCGCTGACAGGTGGGACCCACACTTGGGGGTCCCACATGTTAGTGAAAGAATGGTAGGATTGTTCACGTCATGGGATCCTCACCCCCCCGACGTGCGCCTCATCCCTCTCGGCCCCACCGCTCCTTTGCATTTGTGTGCATGACATGCGGGCCAGCTGAACTGCGGCGACCATCAACTTTCTACCACAGCCACACCCGATTGTACATGGTATGCCTGCTCTGCTGCTGTGCTCCGATCCTTACTCCTGCACCATCAAATTTTCATCCAGCGGCTGTGACACATTTCGTCCCGGGCATCAATCCTCAGCTGGAGTACTTCTGTACTACAGGTAGTACCCGCCGGTGTGGCAATCTACGCCTCGTAACGCCCCGACGCCCAACTGTGGCACCCTCGCCACAGCCACGCCACCGCCGGCCGGTTCATCTCGAACGAGTGAGTCGCGAACCACACCACCACCATGAGAATGACATGTGGGCCAGCCGCATTTAAGGTCCGCATGTCATTGACTCATAGGCGGGCACTAAGCCAGTGAAGTTCGGTCCCGTGGGCCCAGAGAGGGAAATGTAACTCCTGCGGCAGACCTTGTGGTACTCCCGCAGTACGAGCTCGTGCCAAACCCGGAATTTGTTTCTTACTACTACTCCCAACTACAAGTAAGGTACACGTGCATTTCACGCATGAGATTCTGGTGGTTTGTGCATTATGCTTCTACATGTGGAGTCTTCTAGATTCTACATGTGGCAAAATCTGGTGGAATGTAGATGATATCCAATGGCCAGTAGTGCTCGGATTTTCCATCTTTGTACCATCGGATTTGCCATCTTTGTACCGGATTGGCAAGCCTAAGGGAATCTTGCCACACTTTTGTGTGTATGCCATGTGGGCCCCAAGTGTGGCTTGCCTAACGTGTGGCTTGAACCAAACACTCACCTAAGTTGGTCAAACTTGCCTAACCTTAGTTGTGGCAATCTTTGGCTAAGTTAGTCACAAACCAAACAGCCTCTAACTTTGGGTAAGGTTGGCAAAAATGTGTGGCGAAGTGTGGCAATGTTAGGCCTAGAACCAAATAGCCCCTTTGCCTAAGCTTAGTTGTGGCAAAGTTAGTCATGAATCAAGTTCAACCATGGAGTCTTCTAGATTCTACATGTGGCAGAATCTGTTGGAATGTAGATGATATCCAACGGCCTGTAGTGCTCGGATTTGCTATCTTTGTACTGTCGGATTGGCTTCATCTAACGACCAAATTTCAAAGTTATTCACACACTATATAGGGGGTATAGATATAGATGTGTTGGCCCGTTGCAATGGATCCAAAGTATATATATTTAGTGGAGTGCACTCTAAACACATTATCTATTTAATTTTTTCTAACCTTTCGTAGCCATGCAACCAAGCCACATAAGCTTCATGGGTGCCCCCACACATCATATTATTCATACTACGTTGACTGAAAAAAGATAAATCACCTAAAACAAGATCTTCCCGGTTTTTTGTTCCTACGATGCTGTGTCGTGCATGTACCTACTAGTTGTATAGTGGTAGTACTAGTTGTATAGTACAATCTTGGTACTAGTAGGAGTAGAGTAGTACGAAATGCTCCTATTCTATCAACGAGCTCCATCCGACACCAAATTTCTTGGCTTCCATGTTACAGCTAGATCTTCCCCACATTTCTGTTTTCCAACCCGGCGGGGGGCGGGGTGCGGTTTGCCAATAGTTGGTTTGCTCAACGGCAGTCCCCCATGAAAGTGAAAATGCTAGGCAACACGCCTTCCCTAAGCTATGTGTCGTGCCGTACGGGTCGTGGAGTACTCCCGACTCCGGGGCGTGTGTGGGGAGAGTGTGACGCGAACGCGACAGGCCTTTTCCTTTTACTAGCAATGTGCCCGTGCGTTGCGACGGATCCAAAGTAGTAGAATTGTGGTACTTGTTCACAAACCTAAAAGAAATCACTCTTGTTTTGATATACTCCTAATATATTACTCCCTCCATTCCTAAATATTTGTCTTTTAGAGATTTCAAATGGACTATCACATAGGGATTATATAGACATATTCTGAAGTGTAGATTCACTCATTTTTCTCCGTATGTAGTCACTTATTGAAATCTCTAGAAAGACAAATATTTAGGAACGGAGGGAGTACTTTTCACTCAAAATCTCATTTCTGGACCATTTTGGTCAGTTGCAAAGCAACTACGATTTATCTTGATCCAATTCTTCTCCAAGTTACCAGGATGAAAGTCCTTCTTTACCTCCACCTCGTAGACAACTCCATTGGATCCAAAACCCTTCCTGTTGATCACTAGTGCTCACCCATGTTTACTGCAGTAAACTTCAGAGGGTTCTCACCATTTAACCAGATCACTTTTAACCGAACTACCACCGTAGTTGAGAACTACCCTGGATGAACTACCCACTAGACAACAAGTTCTAGCCCCTCTCCCCCGCTACACGCGAGTGCACGCGGTGACCGCGTTAATGGCAAGCATGTGCGCGCACTCTGCTGCCATTGGCCGTGCCCAGGATGGATTCTTGCTCGGGCCCCTCTCCCCCTCATCATCTTAGCACGCGTGAGCATGTCCATTGTCTTCCTCTCGTCGTCGCCAATCACCTGGACCCCGCTCCCCCTCCGGCAGCTTCCTCACCGACGCAAGCCGCCGCGTGCCCACGAGCGCACAGTGGCGTTTTGGCTCGGTTCTTCGCCGTCGTCTTCCTCCTTGTGCTCCGTTGGCCTCCTCTACCCCGTGAGAACCTCCACTGCTCCTCCCCCGTTGTCTACTAGCGAGCTCATGCGCGTGCACATGCATCTGCGATGCCGGACACGCGTCCGCGGCGACGACAGCTCGGCCTCCTCGCCCCGCGGCTATATAAGCCCACCCCAGCCTTGTCCGAGCTCACCACTCGACCTCCCTCACTCCCAGAAGTCTCCCCGACCGCTCCGCGGAGCTCGAGCCACCCTCTCGTCCCTCCTTTGCCACCATGGCCTCTGCCTCGGTCATCTCCGATTCCGGCAAACTGAGCGCTCATTCTCCCTCCGAACCTCACCACAGCCCTCCCCAAGTCCTCTGGAGCCTCCCCGATGTTTCCCTTCTCCTCGAGTGCCCTCTTTCCGCGACCTCAAGCTCGTTGTGGCCGCCTCCCGCCCGAGCCAGGGGCGCGCCCAACTCCGGCAGTTCCCAAGGCCAGCGCAGCCACCCACGGGTGCAGGATGGAATGGCGCATCCATCCCCGGCGGCGCCCTAGCCTGCCGTGGCCCCGAGTCGCCAGACCAAGTGCTGGTGCCGGCGTCCCTCATCTGATCTGTGGGAGGCGTCGGGAAGAAGAAGGAGACGCCGACCCCTCCCCTCC